>NC_137123.1:60515399-60780399 GCF_949319135.1 Squalius cephalus
GTATGTTATTTTATTTCAGCTTTATTTCAATTAACAGAAATGTTTTTAATATTAATGTTAATATTGATGTTATAATAATATTAACACTGGTATGTACTTATATTTGTGTTCTTGTTTGTTTAGGTTTTTTTTTTTTAATACAATGAACTATTATGTACTAATACAAAGATATGTTTTTTTCAGTTCTTCAGTTCATTTGATTGTTTCATATTGTTGAATTGCATAAATTAAAGGATATGCATATATGTATGTATGTATAATGTAATATAATATAATATAGGGGAGCGTGGGGCACAACGTAACACGGGGCTAGTTGTAACACACTTGTTTTAAATACTTCCACACATGCTAGAATGACGAAACTTGGTGCATTTACTAGTTGCCATATCTACACTATATAGAGAAAAAATTGCGCCAAAATATTTTATTTATTTTTTTTGGAAGATATCCATAGACATTTATTAAACCATAGCAAAAGTAAATTTTTTACTTAAGTTAATTGTTCATCTCTATTTTTTGTGTTTATTTAAAATTAGACAAATCTGATATTATTTTAATCTCCAAGATGTTATTTAACAGTTGAGATAGTTATTTGATGCTTCGCTAACTAGCAGAAGACACTAGTCGGTTTTAAATCCCAGTTGTGCAGGCGGGGCATGTTGTAACACTGCGTTACAATGTGCCCCTATTAGAAATATGCTATTATGTTCTATACTTTTATTAATTCTATAGAGAAAACATGAGAAAAAGGTGAATAAAGACTGAGAGTCAATGTTCAGAAATTACTAATTATTTTTTTGTTTTGAACTATGTTGTATAGCTGTGTTTTCATGTGTTCATGGTCAAAACTCAAAAATGAGTTTATATTTAATTATTAAAAATTACCATTATTTTATATGAAAAAGTTTTTTTAATTGTATTTTGTTTAGAAAATATTTTAGTTTGTCTTGTATATATTTTTTATTAGATCAGATAACATTTTAAGCTGTCATATGTCATGTTACAATGTACCCCTCACATGTTACAATGTACCCCACCTATGGGGCATGTTGTCACATTTCAC
The DNA here is from genome assembly GCF_949319135.1 of Squalius cephalus. Classification (NCBI taxonomy): domain Eukaryota; kingdom Metazoa; phylum Chordata; class Actinopteri; order Cypriniformes; family Leuciscidae; genus Squalius; species Squalius cephalus. The sequence continues at coordinate 60,516,463 of NC_137123.1, forward strand.
TTCCATTCTTTCGGGGTATATCCAGAAAAAAGTATATACTGTATTAATAAAACAAAACCACATAATTGTACTATAGACATGTGAGAAATTAATGTGGGAAAAAATAAATACTCTGAACCATAAGTAGATTTACACAAACTGAGAAAGTCAAAAACCGTTACTTTGTGCCCCGCTCTCCCCTAATATAATATAATATAATATAATATAATATAATATAATATAATATAATATAATATAATATAATATAATATAATATAATATAATATAATTTATTTGTAAAATATAATGCCTTGGCTGCTATGACATATGCATAGAATATGGAATGGAATGGAATAGAATTTCTTTATTTATAAAATATAATGCCTTGAAATATGACTTAGGATGTTCTTGGCAGGTTTTGCATGAGATTCAGCTGCATATTGTTAGTGTTAAATACAGTATATAAGTATTTGTGCACTGTAAAGAGTATTAAGCCATTCAAGCACAAACACAATCTGTCAGAGATGTTAAATGAGGTCATGAACACTCAGTTAAGCAGAGGTTATAAGCAGCAGGCTTATTTGATTTGTCTGTAATAGTGATTTGGCTAGTATCTGTTTTATACATATTTCCAAACTGCAGCATATTCATATTTATGTATTTGCAACCCTCTACGCACACCTTGGCAACAGAACAGCGCTCTTTTAAGAGTGTTCAGCGAGTGAAAACATATCTATGCTAAACTTATACTAAGCCTCTAACACACACACATGAAGAATTTTTTTAGCCAATGGCTAATGAAAGACTTATTTAGTCGCCCAGTGTGAAGATTTAGTCGCATATGCAGGTGATTTACTCGCATTGTAGAGGGTTTGTTTGGGCATTGGACTGTTTGAATCCATGTCTAAAGCCCTTATTTAAATGCGGTGCTTTGTAATACCTTTCGGTTTATGCCAATCCACTGAGAGGTTAGTGCCAGCCGCATTGCACAGGGAATTTCTTAAAGGCAGACAAATGCTAATTCATGTTAATTTTTTGCAAAGTTACATTCATACAGCACCCAACAATAATTCCCTGGGTCAAAGCTAAAACCGACCATTGTTATCGCCCAGGCATTCTTAGGAGATTTCAACAAACAGGAACAGCATTTCCATCAGTGGAGGGCTTTTGAATGATGTCAATGCTTCAGCACTGCATGTGCATGCAACTCATAGGGAACGTGTGATGTAATGATTTAAAGAAATAAAACAAGTGCTCTATAAAACAGATTTGAATGTTGGGCTGATTATTTTGATATGAGTGCATTTGACGCAGTTGGAAAATGCAAATAGCCTTTGCACATTTCCCAACTGCTTCAAATGTACTTCTAATTCTTAAAATCATTGCATGACGCACAATCTATGTTTGTGTTTCAGTCAGATCCCTATTAAAAAAAAAAAAGACTTTTTTTCATGCTTGTCCATTCACTTGTTATTACTGGATATTTCAGAGATCAAGAGCAATGCAAAGTTTTACAGTTGAGCATAACTAGAAAAATATATTCTACGTTTATGCAACTTTTTTAGATTTAAATAATTTGCGTAGCTTTGCAGACATTTTTTTTTCATGACCGTGGGAATGTCTTATGCACTAACGTAAAAAAAAAAAGGCTGTGTGTGTGATCGTGTGTTGGTGTGTATGTTGCATTACGCTGGCTGACCTTCCGCTACGAGCTAGTACATATTGCTGCTGGCAACAAAGGGAAGCTAATTTGTAATCTGCAAACATTGCTTATAATCTCTGGGTCCTTTATGAGCTGTTGCCTAGCAACAATATGGCACCTTTCTACATTGAGTTATGTGCAGCTTGCAGTAAAATGTGTCAAACAGAAAAGATAAACTCATATTGTGAAATAAATTGTGTGTGTAGACATGAAACAAATTGATATGGACGGTAATAAGAAACAAATCTCTATGAATTCCTCAAACATACAAATTAGCCTCTCCATTATTGATTGTGTGTGTTTGAAGAGTGTATTTGCATGCATTTCATCACCCACGTCACAGATTGTATCACACCTGGTTGGTTCATTTCAACCTTGCAGAGGACGGCACTCGGAAAAAAGGCAAGGGCCTTCCCTCATTTTCAAATGCTAATGTTGTAATCATTCATAATAATGAGGCTCTATTTAAATAAATCACTGTTCAATAATATTTCACCTTGGAGAGCAAAGCGACTTGAAATATTTGCATGAATATTTTGATACATATTTTCACTTCATGATTTTTTTTTTTCCTCAGTAAAACGTCACAATGCTATAATTATCATTAGTAATTGCAGTTCTGGGTTTTTAGCAGAACTTGCTCAGACGGGTATTGCTGTTGGTTTGTGAATATGCACAATGCTATTTATGATAAATATCTCCTTTTCTATTCCCTCGTAATTGGACGCCGGTTAGGGAACATTGTTGCATAAACATCCTTATCTAAAGTAAAAAAAGAGTCGCTCATAATGGATATATGATTAAGGGGTTTTAGAGTTTCATCAAGCGATAAAATTAGTCACAAGCATAATTGGATAAACATATTCATGAGATATGATCATGTCACACATTTACTGAACCATGCAAGCGATTAAGGTATAACAAATTGTTTTCAGTGGGAAAAAGTTGTTTACGACCCCATACTTTTTGGAAGGGGAGTTATGAAATGTCACGCGGTGTATGCTAACTATTGCTTTAATGATTAGAGATTAGTTGATCTGTTAACTATGAGAGACACTTGACAACCAACATTTGATTTTTGATTTAGTGCTTTTACGGATTTGTCAGCATGCAGGGGTTTCTTCTTCCAAAATAACAATTTCCATATCAGCCTGTTTCTAGCAGCAGAGCCGCAGCTGTTTGTCTTCGGTTGGACCAATGACAGGCTCAGCTCTGATATCATTTTGCATCTGTGGAATATGCACATCTTGAATGCGAATTTCATCCTTTTGTCCATCTGTTTGTTTTCTGTTCAGTTTATTGCAGGCATTATAGCCGAAATGACAGGGCAGTGTTTGGCGTGGTGTTGCTTGACTCAGCATGATTACTTTCGGGTGGTGCAATCACATTTAAGCTCAGTAGTTCATTTGAGAAAGCAGAAGTTGGTGATGCTTCTTATTTTCTCCCTAATGAACACGATGCATAAAGTTTTACAAAAATGTAAACAACTATAAGTGGATCCTTCCTCGTGAACGAGGCGCAATTGCACGTCCAGGCACTTAAAAAGACTTTATTTGCAAAGCTACACATTAAAAGACACCAACGCCCAAGCAACACACTGCTGAATGTGCCCAGGCCAGCGTCACTTTCAGAACAGCCACGTTGAATTCCTCTCAAGGTTAGTGCGGTCACTGTATTTAGTTAACATATAGATATCATATTAGATACCATATCTTGTATCTCATCAATAAAGACTATAGGCTAGAGACGTGCTGGAGGCAAAACAATATTCAAGTAATGTGGTTGACCATTTTGAACGTACAGTATTGACACCCATGCAACCTTTCTTGACACTTCAAGGGAGCATTATAATAGTCTGTAGTGCTTTCTTTTAATTAGTAACAATTAGTGATATTTTAGCATAATAATGCTATATATGTATGTAAGGTGTGTTTTCATGGTTATTTTATGAATTTTAATTTAATTTTTCTAGTTTATTGTTGTTTATTAGGGGCCAAGCATCGAAGGTGCGGAGGCACCTGTTGTATCTGTTGCCGTTCTTATTATTCTTCTTCCGCCATGGGAGTCTATGGCAGCCCATAGAACCGATTGCGGGAAAGTTGTTTTGGTTTGACATTCTGATAGAGGACAATCCCAACATTAAATACACCAATTTTGGTGTTTCTAAGTCATTCCCTCTAGCGCCATCACCTGTCCAAAATGTCACTCATATTTTGCTAATAACTTTTGAACCGTAAGGCCAATCAACAAAATTATTTTTTCCTCTGATTCCTGAGCTCATGGCGATTCGATTGCACCCTATGACGTCATTTTCCGTCATAGAAATATGGCCGCCATTTTGAATTTTCCTAAAAAGCTACTTTTTCGAACTCATCCTAGACGGTTTGTCCGATTTGCATGAAAATTGAATCAGATCATCTACAGACCATGCCGACAAAAAGTTATGGAATTCAAGTTGATTCGCTTAACCATTGTTGATAAACCCACGAACAAATTTTACGTAGCGCTTGCGAAAACAGTCGTAGGGCTGTATCTCCGCAACGCTGTATCGTATTCAGAACAAACTTGGTACATGTCCTCACAAGCATGACTTGAGGCAACATGCTGCGTTTCGGCGCAGCGCCACCTACTGATCTGGAGATATGAAAAATGGCTATTTTTGCTTATAACTTCTGAACAGTTTGTCCAAAAATCATAAAATTGGTCTCGTTAGATTCAGGGCAACATGCCGATTCGACTGATATGAAATTTTACCATATCGGCCATTTTGACTGTCGGCCATTTTGAATTTTGTGCTAAAATGCTGTATTTTAAGAATGCATGAACGAATTGTTACGAAACTTGGTATGGGTCATCAGCACGATGTCCTGAAGGAGCGTGAGAAGTTTTGAAACAGCGCCACCTAGTGGTGAACTTTTTTTTTCAAATGCTTATAGCTTTGGGTGTGATCGACTTATTTTCACGAAACTCATTAGACTCCTGAATCGTTGCCGAGTCCCACGATACCAAACATGCTAGGTTTCGCCTTACGGTTTTTGTAGCGTTGTGATTTACATTTACATTTACATTTATTCATTTAGCTGACGCTTTTATCCAAAGCGACTTACAATTGCTATATATGTCAGAGGTCGCACGCCTCTGGAGCAACTAGGGGTTAAGTGTCTTGCTCAGGGACACATTGGTGTCTCACAGTGGATTCGAACCCGGGTCTCTCACACCAAAGGCATGTGTCTTATCCATTGCGCCACACCACCCCAAGATTTAGCGCTTAAAAAACATTAGCCGATATCTTTGAAACCGTTTGTCCGATCGAGACGAAACCACCATCAGAAGTTTGGAATCATAGCTTGTTAACTACACGCCAATGCCTAAATGCGAAAATATTGATAGTAAGGGGTAGTAAAATCCAATCAAAGTCATGTGTCAGTCATTTTTTACGTGTTTTTTCATATAAATGTCTATAACTCCAAAGCGAATTGAGATATTTTCACCAAAATCGACACACATATGTATGGGCTCACTCTGAGGACACATAAAAAAATGGTGGGACTGAGCCTCTTGGTGGCGCTATAATAGAACAAAACATGAAATGCCATTGACTTCAATGCAGTTTTGTGAAATAAAATGCTATACTAAACAAATGTATTGGTGTAATATTACAAAACTCAGAATGTGCCATCAGCACCATCCCCTGAAGGTACCCAAAATATTTAGAGACAGCGCCACCTAGTGGTCAAAAGTTATAACAAAATTTCTAAAAATGCTAATAACTTTTGAATACATCGGCCTATTGAAATGCCACTGGTCTTAATATATTCCTTGGGTGAAGCCGAGAACATTACCTTATTTGGCCGAACTTCCTGTCCGCCATTTTGATTTTCAGTCAAAACCTACTTTTTCGAACTCCTCCTAGACCGTTTGTCCGATTTTCACCAAAATCGAATCGTATCATCTCCAGACTGTGCCGACTAAAAGTTATGGATTTCGTGTTGATTGACGAAACCGTTTTCGTATAGCGCAGCAGCAACGTTGAGGCATGATGCTAAAAGCACTATTCAGGCTTTATCTCTGCAATGCCTTAAAGGGGTGATGAACTGAGAAATCAAAATTTCCTTGAGCTTTTGACATATAAGAGATCATCATACTATAATAATATCCTGTAAGTTTCAGAACTGAAAACTTCCTTGTTAGTCCAATAAAAGCTTTTATAGACATCAGGCTCAGCAAATGACTCGTTTTTCAAAGTGGGGAACTATGACGTCAAAGAGGATAAAACACCGCCTCCACAAAAGAAGATCAACGCCTACTTCAACACGGCCTGTTTAGCCCCGCCCACCGATTCGCCCAAACATGCTAAATAACATAGGACGACATGATGATTGCTTACCGGATCGAGCTACTTCCAAGCAATAAACATGCTGTTTACTAAATATTGTGCAGCGCCTGTTTGTGGAAGAAAAGCATAAGCTTCCTTCGGATTCCAGCATGGTTAAACTTTATTAAATCAGTCAATCACAATTTCCCGACACGGATCTGCCAGCAACATGTAAGTAACCATGTGTATTCTTATGCCTGATCTGCGATCAGTGATTCTGTGTAATTATTCAAGTTCAGATATTTCTCTTAAAATCGTTCAATACTGTTTATGCATCAGTGACTAAACGATCAACTTCACATAATTTCTCGTAGTATTATGAAAATAATCTTTTTTTAATCTGTTATTAAATTATATAGCCTACAGAAAGCGATCAAAGAACGATCCCTTTCCAAACGCCCAAGCTGTCAATCAAACAGCACAGCGCGAGCCGCGAGAGCTATCTGGACACTTACCAAACTCGTGATGACATAATGACACTGTTACACTACACAACGAAGCTGTTACTGTGTATTCACATCGTGTTTGCATTGTGATTTGGTGTAAGCATTTGTGAGAGTGCAAAAATTGCGTTGCAATGATAAGATCTTTATTCACGCGATCAACAGACTGTCTGTCATCTGCTCAGTCAGTGCTCATCATGCTGCAACCTTTCATGTGATGGAATAGATTTAAATATAATGCTTTAAACGATACTTTTCACGATTTGTTAATCTCGATAGCTGTAATAGTAAAAACGTAGTAAAAGTTTTCAAGAGAGTTCATAATACTAGCTAATATCATATGCAAGCATGTCAGCCAATCACAGCAGTGGGCATTTGCACTGCAGTCTCACAGCAGACACGCCCCTTAAAACTGAGCGTTCAAATCTGAGGCAGAAATCAGGCTTGGAAAAATGGCTTTTATTTATAAATTATGACAATTTTTGATGTAAAAATCATTATAAGGGCACCCCATGCAACATTATAAAATAATAAAACAATCCAGTTCATGACCCCTTTAACATATTGACACCAAACTTTGTATGTGTCATTGTCTCCTCACTCTGACCACATCACATCAGTTTTGTAACTGCGCCACCTATTTGTCGAAAGTGCTAATCAATTAAATCATATTTTTAATTACTGTTTCTATGATTTTTCAGCCATTTCGTCTAAAATCCTCTTTAAATGTCTTTAATTGCTCATTGTTGCAGTTGATCTGACACTTTCAGCCATGTCTTGTCGTCTTATTCTGCTTGGCCCCGGTAATTGCTGCTTACAGCTATATTTATTATTATTATTATTATTATTATTATTATTATGGTTGTTGTTGTTGTTGTTTTCATTGTGGACAAAATATGATATGAGTTTTATTCATTTGTGAGGGAGGGAGGGAGGGAGGCAAGAACGCATATGCAAATACGCACAATTTATTTTGTGTATTTAAAATAAAAAGTTTCAGCTCATTACTTTTAGTATAATTGTATGATCATTATTATTTGAATTAGTTTTCATTGTAGAAACATTATGAGTTGAATGCATTTCTGATGGGGGACAAGAAAGCATACAAACAGCTAAACTCTGTTAGAAACCGTTACTATCCTGGAGGCACTTCACAACTTTTACAACAGTTTGAGAGCAATAGTTTAATGACCCTTAGAAACACTACAGCAACATTTTTTTTTTATATATATACAGTTTTCAGCAATTTTCCGCAACATAACCATTGCTTTTATTCCCACCTTGTTATAAGCTCAGAGGAATCACGCAATGCGGCTTTTGCATGTATTTTTCATTATTGTTTTTTATTTATTTATGACTAGTCCACTTTTGTGTCACGTACAGCCTTCGGTGTGCTTTGCCTCGGTCTAATGAGAGGCCATCACAGGCCGCCAGCTTCTTCCGTAACGCCTCGTTCTTCCCCGTGGCGTAACAAGACTTACACACAAGATCCTTTGGGTTGTAACCCAGTAAGATGCGACCGGCCTCTGCCTGCTTGATTCCAGAACTCCCCGGATGATGAAGGCATTTGTGTGTCGGTGAGGATAACAAGCCGCTGAGCCTCGGGTGAAACCGTGGCTGCGTCTCAAAGCCTAACGAGTCATTAGGAGACAGTGCATCAAAGCACAATCATAACCTTATGTGTAAAATTTAGGTCAGTGCTCCAGCTATAACATCTGCACTGCAACATCGCATATTAGTGAGTCTCAAAAGAGTGTTTTAAAGACCGCAGGGCATTTTCTGTGTTTCTTTTTGTCTTTTATGCAATGAGCTTGGAAAATAAGACACACGGTGAAAAGTCTTGGAAATAGTTAAGAGGAACATTTCATTTTGCAATGATGAGTTGGGTGAAGTGAACGAATTGAAAACATACTTCAAGCAGTTTGGTGACTATGCAATCTTTAAGTTGTAATTTCGTCTCGTGTGCGAATCATTTTTCGTCTCAAAGATGTGTGTGTGTATGCACATTTGAGGACATCATAAAGTGAGGACATTGTGATGAGAAATCGTTTTAAGTCTCATGTTTGAGTTGTGTAACACTCATAATTATTCTTCTGCCCACATACAGTGTGTGAAGTCAGTTTTTGCTCTGTGCTCTGAGTTTAGTTTGACCTCTGCCTCTGAAAGTGAATTTTCTTTCAAACAAACTAATGATGTATGTGTGGATGCATATATATTTGCAATATTAAATGTGAAATCTTAGTTGTTGTTTTAGAGACTTAAGATTGAGAGAATATAAAGAGCGGAAGCATGTTTGGGGGTGTTGAAGAGATATCGTATAAATTAAAAACCAAACTATCGTGCATGCTGAATAAATTAAGTTGAAAGAGAAAAAAAATATGAATGGACTTTAAAAACAAAGACTTTTTGCATGACTGATAACCAATGCGAATTTGAAAATGGGATCAATCAAGGTTTGTTTGACTGGCTGTCATTACAACGCTGGAACCTCATTAACCCGGCAAACATCATTTATACAAACAAATTTCATTTATGCAAACAATATACAAACATTAAGTTGTCACAAGTCTGCTTGATTGATATATTAACATTTGATAATTAATGTTGCTCTATTCCAAATGGTTGTCTTATTAGTAGATATAGCTTACAGTTCATCAACAAAGCTGACAGAAAATGGCAGTGTTGACTTAAAGCTTATAGCTGGATTCACATGATTTCTAATAACCATAAAAAATGTATGGCATTAGTGAAATATTCTGTTATAAACTTAAGTCATGGACATTTCTATAGTTTTAGAGTCATACTGGCTGGATATTGCTTGTGTAATGAATGAACGGACAAACTTTTGATTGAATCATTCTTTTAAATTGGCTCGTTTCAATTATTCAGTCGAGCTAGTTCACAAATGATTTGTTCTATAAACGATTCGAAAACTATCCTTATTCGTTAATCAAAATCATATTGAAGTTGAATTTCAAATATGCTTTTATTTCGTCATTTGAGATGTGATTTGACCGTAAATGTTCACACCAGGAACGATAACTATAAAGATAACTATATTAGCTTCCACACCAACACACAATATTGTTCTATTTATTCTGATGTTACTGCAGTTTTGTCGACTACCACTTGAAAGGCACAATATGTTTCACCGCGCTTATTCAAAACAATAACAAAGAAATAGTTTGATGACGCAGTGACAGACTGCAGAATCATGGGATTTGTCATGTTCACCTCAACAGTTGCTTTATGGGGTTATCTTTGATGACAGAACCCGTAGCAACCGATAATGAATAATTGACTCATTCACTAAGCATGTGTTTTTGTGCATGAAATCTGCATATGAACGATTTCACAAACAAATCACGATTCATCAATAGCTTTGGTTTTAAAACTGATTAAGCGTAAAATAAATGAAAAAAAATAAATAAAATGATTAAAAAAAAAATAAAAAAAAATTTCTGAAAGTGATTCCAACAATATAGTTTATTGTTATAGTTGTGATGTGGACTCTGCTATTCTTTAACATTGAGAATGATTTTTAGATCTATATCTTTATTGTTATTATAGTGAATGGGTCTTAACGTTGTGATACATCTATGTTTAAACTCACTATAAGTTTAAGAAGTGACCATTCATTATCTGCATCTAGAGTGTTTTTGTAGAACTCGTAAGTGATTTTAAGATTTGTTTATCCTCCATGACGTCCATTAGCTGAAGGTTAGCATTGTGTGCCATTGTCTGAGCCACTAATTATGGTTAGCATTTCACATTGTGAGGTCATTGATGTTAATGGAAAGTGCAGCCATGTGAAATTGTTATTAACCCATGAAATTAGATAATCTGCCTAGATTGATGATATTCAGCAGTTATGTCTCTCTTATGTCGCATTGCTTTCAGTGTGAATGCATTACTGCATGTACAATTTGCACACCTTGCTATTATGTACTGTATATGAGGAAACATATAAAAAGGCGTTTCTTCAACTATGGGCAACTATCACTGTGAATGTTTAGGAAATAAGAACTTTTATCAATTTAACAAGTTTATTATTATTGGCACAAAGTGGCAGACTAAGGATGATTTATATTTTCGGAAATATACAACAGTTTAATATTCTCACACTTTTTTTGCATAACTTAATTGGAAACTCCTGTATGCTTTCCTTTTTTTCTTTCTTTTTTTTTTTTTACACATCACAACACAATCTGTACATTAAAGGCATTTGGGAAAATAGCAAAAATAAATGAAAGCATAACAAAAATTTGTTTTAATGTGACCTTCATTTAACAAAATAAAAAGAAAAGAAAACAACGGGACATAAAAGTACCATAGTTGAAGGAACACCTTAAGACTTTAACGTTCCAAACTTTTTATTTTATGTGAGTATCTAATTGAAACCTTTGCAGTTTGTGTCATTTTTCTCGATTAAGTTAGCAGGTCATAACCAGCATAAAATGTTTCGCTTTCTCCTCCTACTCATCATCTTTTCCCTTCTTCTGCCTTGAAGGCATTTAGAAGGTTCATGATCAATTCCCACAAAGCCTTGTGCCGTGCGTCTCCGGCGGGCTTCGCTCCCCTCAATCATTTGAGATGCTCCGCTCCGCCCTGACGACTGAAGGTCAAAATAAACTGGATCGTTTAAAGCTGCCTGGGGATGTACACTACACTATATTGAGTTCCCTTCTCGTGCTGTGACGGCGAATAATAGAATCTACTCCAGTTCTCTATTTACTGGACCCGTTCAGTGAGACTTTCCTGTGCGGTTTAACCCCATCATGCACGAGATGATCATGTCAGTGTATCACAGCTGACTCATTCTGACATGCTTTAACATGACGGCTTATTTGCTTGGGTGATTTCTCAGAGAGTGCATTATGTCTCATAAGGAAGCTGTGCCGTTGTGTCAAAGCCTCAGGACAAGCACAAGTTTTGAATGAGGGTACATAAATGATGCCATCATTTTGGCCAGTGAGATTGTGTTCAAATTTCAAAATAAATATGTCATTTTAAATGAATGCTTGTTTATTTATTTATTTAAATGTTTAGAAAAAAGTGAAATGTATAATTATTATGGATGGATAGATGGATGGATGGATGGATGGATGGATGGATAGAACAGATGGATGGATGGAAAGATTGATAAGTATTCTTGTGACATTTTAATCAATTTAATCGTGACAATGTAATGTTTTGGGACTTCACAACCAGCTGTCCTCCAAAAATGATGCAACTACTAAATGCATTTCATAGGCTTTTATGCTCATTTCACATAGTGTAATGTACAGCTGCAAAATTAACTGTATAGGAACAATATCTGCATAATAATGTTGTAATATTTTCCTTTCTATGGCAGGACTCTTCCCAGCATGCACCTGGGCATGCATAAATCATGTGGAAATGCTACTCTGATATGCATTGCTGTACTATTTCACTGTGTTATTTACTGTGGTGTGTTTGTTGCCCCTGTAAGTTGAGTGTTCTTTGGTGTTCTTGGATTTTTTGTTCTCGTATGGTTGTTAAATAGGGGCTTTCACACCGGGTAGTTATGGGAACTCAGTTATAGGAACTAGCCACCAGGACGGTGGGCTATTTTCCTGTTTGCATTCGCAATGGCATATAGACATATGAAGTGTCGTAAGCCTTCACTTAAGTCCTGCCGCTCTGGTTTTTGTTTTCGGCCAGTGCGGGACTTTTATTTTGACGGCTCTGGGAACACCAGCGCCTGAGTACACAGTGCTCCTATTCTCCATCTTCATTAGTTTACGATCTGGTCACTGGTAGTTCCTATTGTGCTAACTCAGTCCCTCAAAAAGAGTTCCTATAACTAAAATCATTCCCAGTTCCTGCATTGCGAACACAGCAAAAAGCAGACTTCCTCCAATAGTTCTAGCAACTATGAAAACATTCCTCCAATGCAAAAGCCCCTAATGTATCTCATAGTGGTCGGTGTGTGTGTGTTTTTTTTTTTATATAATAATAAGCAGTAAACCTATAGCATTCCCAATGTATAGCGACTCAGTGGAATATTTATGGAATCATCAATTATTTCATTTGATCAGACAGACCTCTTGTGTTGGTTTCATTCATAAATCATCTTTAGAGATTATTCATGGCAAAAGATCTGTGAGAAACATACACTCGAAATTCAGTTGTGTTTTCTTAGATGTTTGACTTTTTTTTTTTTTTTTTTTTGATGACTAATACAGTGTCATGGGCATATGGTATGCAATAAAAATTACACCCTTTGATCATAATAAACATGTCGAGTGCTGGACATTTTTGAAGGATCTAGGAGGCTAGAATGCTTTTCAACATTATATTGTGTTTGCTAGACTTTTGTCTATATGTCCGGTACATTATAACAGCAGTTTTATCACTGCATGGAGGACTATAATGGCTGTATTGTTATTTGATTTGGCCTTATCTTCTGAAAATCTAGGATGTATTGGTGTTTAAAATAATATGTTAGTCTATCTTGACCACAAATCAGTGGTCTAGCCACTGAAAATAAATTATTCTGGAGGAGATAGTGATTGTATATTAATTGCATCAGGGCATAATGCATAATCAGGAACAAGATAACTGATCAAACATCAATTATAAGTATTTCCAATTATTATTATTATTTTTACATGAATGTATTTGGCAAATGCCTTTATCCATAGCAACTTGCATTGTATACATTGCATAGTTTTTTTGTTTGTTTGTTTGTTTCATTCCCTGGGAATCTAACCCATGACCTCGCTTTGCGATGCTTTACTCTTTTAGTCAGAACCTATTTAGTCAGAATTTGTTTTTGCATTGCCGTCAATGGAGCAAACATTTTTTGCTTGCATAATGGTGTAGCAGCAAGGTGACTCCCAATGATTTTCATATTCTGTGTGGTAATTAGTGGAATAAATAAACTTTTTTTCCTTAGGGGACGATATTTGCCACCTTACATTGATTTCCAGAAACATCTTCATAAGGGCATTTTTTTTTCTGTCCTAATGAGATGTATGCCTCATCTTTTATGTCAAATTCTCAAACATTTAATCAATAAATGCAATTAGAACAATACATTATGTTGTTACAAATCAAATGGAATCAGTTTCAACAAAATCCATTTTTGCACTGGAGAGGTGGAAACGCAAGCAAACATTTAGATGCATTAAAACTGCAATACAGTAAACAATGACATTAAAACTAAACAATGGTATGAGATTATTTTTATTTTTTATAATATTTTGAATATTGATTGTGGCACACCCATAGTGGTGGCATCTATGAGCAGAGGCTAAGTGCCAAAACTAACCAGCTCATTTTTATTACAAATGAAATGGACCATTCTCATTGAAAGCAAAGATTTCTGGTCACTTTGTTGTTGCAGACGGTCACCCCTTCATTCTGCCCTTCCAAACACCTTGGGCCAGAATCTAATCTAACTCTAAATGGTGCCTTGCTCTTTCAGTTTCTTTTGGTGTCAACACTTCTTTCCGGTTCTTTGCTAGGCTGCTCTTGTCACAGTCTCAGCCCAGTCCTTGCCTCTGGTGTAAGTCATGATTTTGTTTGGCCAAGCGTACTAGCTAAATAAAGGAGTCCCAGCATCACCTCCAGAGAGTCCCTCAAGCCATTAGATCACATCCTTGTCATAGAGAATGTGGTGTCAAGGATAAGATGGGATGTAATGAATGACTTTTATCAGAATGATGACACCAGTAATTGAAGCAGGTTAGACTTGGAGAAATTGGAATGATAGCAGTCAGATACTCGAAGCCCCCCAGGATTGGTGTCAAGATGCTCTGAGCCGATCTCATGTCTGGTTCACTGCATCCTTCTGTGCTTAAGTGTCTTAACAGACAGCTAATTATCACATTGCATTAAAGAGGTTGCCAGCTTGCTCTTTTCCAGCATGTTGAGTTCCCCCTCCTCACTCATTTTCCCTTTTTTTTTTCATATTTGGTATGATTGCTGTGAGTTTCTCCCAGCTTTTCTTACACCTCGTCAACCAGGCACAACACATCAGTTTTCCAACCTTAAGTAGTTTCTCTGTCTTTGCTAAAAGCAAAAATGCTACAAAGAAATAAATTCACAGCCAGTCAGAACTTTTTTTCATTTTTAGCATAAACATGCAATCAAAATGTGACTTTATTTACTTACACATTGCTGGTCGTATTATGATCTGTCCATTCGTGTATCTTGTTCCAAAGAAAATGTAACAACTTGCTCCGCCTCTGAAACGTCTTCAAAACCTGTCACCAAAACCTTGTTTTCAGCCCTGTTCTTGCTGTGACATTATCTAATGTAATTTAATTTCAGGGGGAAAACAAGAAACTTCATAAACTTCATAGGACTTCATAAACCTATTTGAATGATTGCTACATGAAGAAGTCCCATTACGGAAGTAAGAAGTGTTGCGAATGTTGTTTCATGTTAGTGTCGATATATAACTAAGTGAAGCATGATTTCTTTGCCTGTCAAAGACCTTGTTTGGTTTAAACCTTGTTTGAATAAAGTTTCATGGGAGCAGATTAAGCAGTGATTAAGCTGATTATTTCCATTGGTTTAAGCAAGATTTTGGACCAATGGGATTTGACTATGGGTGGGGCTATAGCGTAGAAACTGAAATGCAGCCCTGGTTGTGGCGGGTTCCAATAAAAACTTGTGAAAGACATAAAGTTTCTCTGTCAGAGCTTCATTGCCCAGGGTTGTTGAAGACTCTGTGTTATCCTGCTGCTCCTGCGGGATACAGGAAGCCTTCTTGCTTTTGCTTTGATTGTTTTCTTTCTAGGGGACTTTGATCTTGATTAAAATTGATGACATTTACTGCATGCTTTTCTTGCATCCTAAACAACTGTTCCTGGCCACTCCAGCAGGCCTTGATCAACCTTCATTATCCTTTATACAGAAAGCCATTTACTCGACAACACTATATTGTCACGTATAGCTCGCTGTAAAAATAACCGCCATACCTGTACTTGACTTCTGTTTCAAGTAGCCTGCTTCTATTTCCGGAGAACGTCTACTGTTTATTCGGTCACGCTCTAAAGCCGATGAAGCATTTCCCAAAACACTTGAGTCATGTACCTTGAAGAGCAGTTTATCTCAATACAAGCTCTTTTTGAGTCTGAGAAACAACAGTTTAAAGTTGCTGTTATTGTTAAAGGGACACTTCAGCCATTTGCATCAAGCTTTGTATCGTTAGAAAGCCAGTCATATTTTTGAATGGTCGTGCATTATTCCCTCATTTTCCCCTGAGAAGGGAGAAATACGGATTTCAGTGTTGCAGTTCCTGCTTATAATGATGTAAAAATTGTCATTATGTGTCATTCTAAGCAGGAAGTCCCATATCTTTGTAGAGGGGTTGAGACTACAAACACTCATTCCTCATTTTTCCAGAGGGTGGGACCCACTCACGCTACAGACCTATTACAGATCAGTGGGTGGGACTTCACTTGCAGAAACTAAAAAAGCGATATCCACCATCTTTGTTTGGGAGCTAAGCTAACAGGCGCTGTGGAGCCAGATGCAAAGTTACGACAATGGCGGAAGGAACTCAATATGATATGGAAGAAGAGGATTTCGAAAGTCTGATGCTCGAATCAGATGTCGAATTTGGGGTGGACTAGTGTTACGAGGAGTAATTCAGAGTGATTTCTCTGATTGGCGGATACCTCATAGGCAGTGTTCTGGATTAGTGGGAGTGGCTTGCGGAGCTGTACAATGTGGTGCATTGTGGGAGTTGTTGTCTTCCATACAAATGCACCCTAAAGTTACTTTCTGTCTTTCCTCTGGCAAGAAGGCACCGAATTAGAAATTGATGTTACATTTCGACTACATATATGACCCGCTTTCAATAAAGATTAATATTCCCACAGGTGAAATGCTCCTTTAAAGTAGTAGTCATATAATTAATCATAAACAGACTTTTACACATTTTAAATGGCCAGATTACAGAGTTTACCTTAAGTTAATAGGCATCATCATGTAACTGAATAGACTATGTTCGGTACATTTATTGACACAGAAGTAGAAGAAGGAGAATTTCTGAAGAATTTTCACACAATTATTTTCCATACAACCATATTTCATTGTGACTGACCATGGCTGTACATGCTCTAAAAAGGACCATACTTTTTGAGAGGAACTTGATGAATGACTAAAGAAACGTTATCAGCAAGATGGGAGAAAACTGTATGTTTCTTGTCTCTTACCACCCACTGCCTATACCAATGACGGAAATACGCACAGTTACAATAGCTTAATATGTGGGAGAGCGTTGCTATAGAGTGGCGATATTATATTGCAAGGTTAATACCGAATCAAAACTAGTTAGCACATCATTTGTAATTGAAAGGGTTTAATGGCAGTTTTTGGTTGTGGTTACACTTGAAATAGTTACAAAATAGATGTATGAGATGATAAAAACGTATACCATTAATACCAAAAAATAAAACGGTTTGACACGTGTAAGACTCCAATACAATATTTAGGTTATTATTATTATTAATAAGGTTAATAATTAGGTAAGGTAATACAGTAAATATTAAATTAGGTTAATAATTATTCCCTTACGAATAAATCTCTCAATGAGTAAAACTGGTTGTGTCTATATTACTACACAACATTATAATATTATTTGCTAATTTATTTTAAAATCATTATTATCACTTTAAATTATTATTGTCCCTGGTTCAGGATAGGGAACACTGGCTGGGACAAACTATGGAGGTTGTCCGTGAACTGCCGTTGTATATAAATCTTTTGTCTTTTGTTTAATAAAAATGCGCGTGTGGAGTCATGAGAGTGAGAAAATAATGTCTGAATTTTATTCGCTTTAATTAGCCACACACCGTTGAACTAGGACGGACTCTTGGAAGTGTTTCTGCACTTTCTAAGTAAGCGACACACTCAGACCAGCGAAGGCAAAGGCAGCAGCCCATGTCCAGACACTAATGAATGAAGTTGCTTGTGTAAGCCCTTTTCTGTCTGTAAAGGCTTGAAAGGACACTGCGATACATTTGAAACTCCCAGAGTTATCAAAATTCCTTCTTTTTGTATTTTCTGAAGCTCTCTACTGACCCAATCATCGTACATGATGTGAGCTTTGCATTTCTGCTTCCTTTCACTCGCAAGGACTCTCCTACAAAAAAAAAAAAAAAAAAAATGGCATAATGTGCAATCTTATTCTGTGAATTTTCCAAAAAGGCATAGTAGTGGACGGAAAGGAGATGAGGAGGGTTATTTTCCAATTGGCCTTGTGAAAATGGGCAATTTCAAACTCATTTAGGTTTATTTATGAAGCCATTTCCGAATCGGTATTTATTACTGAGGATGGTCTGAAAATGGTCCTTTTAAATATGACTTGAAAATGGGCATTTCTTGAATAGTCCCGAGTTTTTCCTGGATACGGCAGATAAAATGAGCTAATATCCCAACTATCGAGTGCAAATGTAATATGCAATTCAAAGATTTCTATATGGATAATACAATTTTACATATGAATAATGCTTATTTGCAGGATCTAAAAGTAATCTGCAGTGTTGAAGCTACTTTAAAACTGTAAATTGCCCGGCAGCAAGCTACCCATGATTTATAGCTAATCCATGGTTAATCTACTCTTCTGAAAGTTACTAACAAATAGCATCTAACCACAGTGAAGCTACTTAAAGGGGGATTAACCAGTAATAATCTCAATTAATCACATATATTTACTTCAAGCTTGAATAGTAAAGAAAATACAGTGAGGTCTCATTAGTTATGCATTAGCTAACATGAATTAACAATAAGCATTATATATTTTTAAAGCATTTATTAATCTTTAGTTCCCAATGCTGTTAGTTCCCAATGCATTGTCTAATGTTAGCAAATACAACTTTTGATTGTAATAATGCATTGGTAAATGCAGAAATGAACATTAAGATGAATAAATGCGGTAGAAGTTCATTGTCGATTCATGTTAAATAATGTAGTTAAGAATGTTAACAAATGAAATATTATTGTAAAGTGTTACTGAAAATTATTTATTAC
Organism: Squalius cephalus; assembly: GCF_949319135.1. NCBI lineage: Eukaryota > Metazoa > Chordata > Actinopteri > Cypriniformes > Leuciscidae > Squalius > Squalius cephalus. The sequence goes on from NC_137123.1 coordinate 60,534,974, forward strand.
AGAGTTTAAGTACAGATCCACTGTGTTAATTTGTCATATTATTATTACTATTTTTCACGTCATATGGAATCATGTTCAATTGAATAGATTTTTTTTTTAACTAACACATTAGTTTTTATGAATTTTTCAACCCTTTTTTATCTTTCAAAAAATGATTTACTTGTTGTTTTTCAAATCAGTTTTACTGTTAACTTGCAGTTGTTAGTAAGATGAATGCTTATATATGTTCTCACACACTTTATTTTAAGGTGACGTAGTTACATTGTACTTACTCAAATATGTAATATTAATTGACTACATGTACTTACAATAGAGTTACAGTTAGGGTTAGGGTTTGAGGTTAGTTACTTGTAATTTTACACAATTTACTGTTATTACTACTGTATGTAGCAACACATGACTATGTCACCTTAAAATAAAGTGTTACCGAACAAAGTGGCAGCGCTACTAGTTAGTCACTTCCTAGGACTGGTAATCTGTTAAACCGAAAAGGGTGTCAACAATTGTCCCGTTAGAAACCATGCATGATACAGAGTTCCCAGATTATGTGTTATTTAGGACTTTCTTTTTGTGGTCTTTTTCTTCCCAGTAAAGGTCATGTGCTCACTCAACTCTTTTGTATTCTGGCCTTGTCAGTTTATCAAGCAAATAATATGTTTGTCAGGCATGAAAGCCCGCAGGTCCCCCATTGAACTTTAACCATACATCTTTTTTTCATTATTTTGTCATACAGGGAATTCAGTCGCCCTGAACAGTAACCATCAATCCGGCGCATGGCTAGCTGACGCTGAGTGACAGATCAGGCCAAAGAACGGCCAGGAGAGAGAATTGCTTCATCGGTTTGGCTATATTTGAGGTTTCCCATTTACATGCGGTATAGCTGTGAGCTTTCTAAAACATGGAACGTGGAGAATCTGTGGTGTTATTGGTGTAATCTAGCCAACTTCATTAAGTGTTTGACATGCCGTCATATGTGGAGGCAAAGTGTAATGTCTATATGCAGTTTATGTGAATTATATGGGGAATATGGGGCTGTTTAAAGGCACAAGGGCTGGGAACTGTCTCTGTAGTGCGAGTTTTATAACTGACAGCTCCATCTATTTTGCCGAAATGCAATAATAAAAATAGATAAAATGCCACGGAATGTATTTCCGATGTTTGCAGTTTCAACACTTTCCTCATTACTCATGCTGTGTGAATGCATTAGCTGAACTCTGTGATTTTGCTCCAAACTGATAACAGAACACATTATTTTAGCATTTGCTTGGCCATCTGTGTGGCCGCACTGTACGTGCAGCTTTAAAGCGCTTCCATTACATACTTAATTAAGCTCCCATTACATATCCCCTAAATAATGGATCATTAACCATGAACCCAACCATAGTCAACCTACCTTTTATTAATATGGGAGGGGCAATTAGAGTGATTTAATGAAGAAGAAGAAAAAAAAAAAGAAGCTTATTATTAGTTTGACTTTCAGGTTTGTGGAAACCCATAAGGACCATGTATTAACTAGCCCTCAAAATTAATGAGTCAAAGAAGTGTGTGACCATTAACTTTAGCAAACTTCAAGAGGCACAAGAGAAAGCTAGCGATGCACGTTTATTTAAACCGTCTTAATGTAAAAATTAATGAGAGCTAAAAATATATAGTAGCATGTAATAAGTGATGTGATCTCATTAGTTTTAAGTAAGAGCTCATTTATTAACACGCTTGAATGAATCGCATGAAGAAACATATGGGTGATAATTCAGTCGTTCAAATAAATAATATATGCTTGACGAAAATTCAGTAAAAACAGTAATATTGTGAAATATTATTACAATTTAAAATAACTGTTTTCTATGGGAATATATTTTAAAATGTAATTTATTCCTGTGATCAAAGCTGAATTTTCCACATCATTACTCCAGTCTTCAGTGTCACATGATCCTTCAGAAATCATTCTAATATGATGATTTGCTGCTCAAGAAACACTCCTGATTATTATCAATGTTGAAAACAGTTGCTGATCATATTTTTTTTTTTTTAAAGCTTGACAGCTGTGATCACAATGAATTGATGTTCTGTGGAAAAGAGCGTTAACATTTCTCTTTTTGTGATCCACATAAATCAACCAACCAGGATGCATTTTGATTGGAAATGACGTGAGTTTGAGTAAATGATGCAGAATGTTGTAATTTTTTGGGTGAACTGTTTCTATACTGTGTTGATCTCACTCTACATCAGTGAAAACAGTGACTTATGTTCTGAAGTATAGCAGTGTAGTACATGAGAATGGACATGATGAATCATCCGTCAGCACGCAGGCGTGATGAAGTACGGCAGGGAAGCGACGTCAGTCATAAAAGCTGTGCGTTCAGTTTGAACACATTTGTCCAGACAGCTGAGAAATAGAAATGCACAACAGACTGGTAAATGCCATGCCACGAACACAGAAACAGCAACAGCACGTCATCTGTGGTTTGATCATCCATACGCATGTAGCGTCGGGGATGTTCTTTTTTGTAGCTTGATACAATCTGCTTCAAAGCAGATATTGGAGTTATCACTGCTTTCAGACGTGTTGGAAAATTGATGTGTATGTTGATGCTCATAAGATGGGAGCGCTATCAAATCTGCTCTTGTGGAGAACCGGATCTTATCAGGACGGATCTGACAGTCTGCCAGACATGTGCTCAATATTTCCTTCTTATTGTGTTTGAATGTACATCTAACAGTGCTCGACAAAATATTATAGGAGGATACAGATACTGAACGAGACATTCACTCGCATCTCGTCATCTCGAGAACGTCTCAGGAAACACCCGCATGATGAGTTTCCTTCAGCACTAAGTTGAACATTAACTTAGTATGTAGTAGTGTCGGTAAGCAAATAACTAAAAGTAGTGGCGTTATTATCTTCTCTTTTTTTTTCAGTAGTTTGACAATGTACAAGCCATTATTAAATGGTGTGGTGTATTAGCCATGTAGCATGACAAAAACATTCAGTATATTTTTGTATATATTTATATTTTTAGGGTATTTTGTGTACATGTATCTGTTCCAGTTTAATGCTGTTAAGGTTGCTGTATATTTGATTATTGTTGTACCACGGGTTAGGGTTAGGCCTCTATGTATAATAGGTATTCATAATGTACATTGCATTGCATTATAACTTTTCATGGTTTCACTTTATTTTGATAGTCTCTTTAACGCATTATGTTGACTATAAGTAATGTTGCACCTGCATGTCTACTAGCTCTCATTAGAGTGTTAGTAGAGTATTAGTAGATTGGTAGGGTTATAATAAGTTGACATGTACTTGCTAAGTTACTTCTAGTCAGTAGAATGTCTGTTGGAGGAGCATCAAAATAAAGAGTTAGCCGATATTAAAGGAGAACTCCGGTCAATTTTAACATTGAGCTCATTTTTTTGTAAATTTGGAGTGCTGTCAGTACAGAGAACAACGACAAAAATCGGTGTTGCCTACACCGTGTTATCCTCTTTTTAAAATTTGCACCCTGTTGACTTCAATGGGGCAAGTTTTAAACCTGCTTTTAGCCTCTTAACATCCTTGATGTGTCATTACAAGTGCCCAGCCATTGTGAGTGATTCCTTTAGAGTTAACACGGGTGAATCTGACTGCAGTAGATGTGAAAGATATTAATAAAAATGTTATTTCAGCCAGCGCTCATACCTGTATTTACATCCTGTTTTCGGCTGAAGTCCACAGTAGTCGATTGTCGAGTTCGGGCGCATGATCGTACGTACTAAACCTATGCACGTGAACTCGACAATCGACTACTGTGGACTTCAGCCGAAAACAGGATGTAAATACAGGTATGAGTGCTGGCTGAAATAACATCACTTTTATTAATACCTTTCACATCTACTGCAATCAGATTCACCCGCGTTCACTCTGAAGGAATCACTCACATGGCTGGGCACTTGTAATGACACATCAAGGATAAGAGGCTAAAAGCAGGTTTAAAACTTGCCCCATTGAAGTCAACAGGGTGCAAATTTTAAAAAGAGGATAACACGATGTAGGCAACACCGATTTTTGTCGTTGTTCTCTGTACTGACAGCACTCCAAATTTACAAAAAAAATGAGCTCAATGTTAAAATTGACCGGAGTTCTCCTTTAAGCAAACAGTCTTCTAATACTCTAATGATAGTTAGTTGACATGTAGTTGCAAAGTTACTCATAGTCAACAGTGTTCAAAAGGGACCATCAAAATAAAGTGTTACCCTTTTCATAAATAAATGTAACCAAAGTTAAACAAAGTCTGTTGTAATAATGGAAGCCGTTTCTTTATTTCTTTATTTATTTATTTTTCTATTTTTCCCAACAAGTTTGAAAGAGGAGAATGTATTCAAGACACATACCGTGTGCCCAGAGACACTCAAAGAGAAAATAGCATCTATTTGCAACTTCCTTGGAAGCCGTCGGGAAAAGTAATGTTATTTATTTGTTTTCTATAGCAGAAGAAATCATTCAGAGGCTTTATGCAGATTGTTGGATGTTGTCATACTTAGCAAATCATCAAATATACCATTAAAAATCATCAAATATTGTTTATCTCGTCTACCATTTTAAAATCCAACCATTCCATTTCAAATGTGTCCTGAGAAAAACCTAAAGTCACTAATGTAAATGTTTGGTCTCATGCTTGTCATTTTAGGGAGGCACATTCAAATGCAAAGTTAATTTCCAATGAAATGTCTATTGGTGAATTAAAAGAGAAATAGCCTTTTGTCAGCCTTTTTATTCTCAGAATACAGATCTAGCGTTTTTAACGTTGTGTAATGGATGCAAGTATATCTAATCAGCTTGTTTATACTCTAATGGATATCCGCTGTTGCACTGACCTCCATTGATGTGCTGGTATTTCCCAGAAATGTCGCATGTTGGAAGAACCTCTTACTGAGACGTATCAACATTGATTAAGAACACTGATTTGCTGAGCTCTTGAGTTTGCATTGAATCAAATGACAGTCCATTCTGATCTACTAGATTAATTTATGTTCGTTAAATGCCGTTCCTTCTACGATTGTACAGTGTTTCAGATTACACATTTTTAGATGATTGTATAGGGGAACATCATGTCTGCTGATGCACGTTGTCAGATAGAATATGCAAAAAGTTGACAACGTTGTGTTTAATTCATCAGAGATTAGCTTCAAACATCCTCAGTGCCAAATGAATGGGTATTCAAGCAAACAGCGAACACCAGTCCATAATCACCTTTTTATCCCTGCCGTAACACTCTACTCAAGCACATGTAAATTCATTCATTTATGTTGAGCATGTGAGAGGGAGGATTTGCTCGGATGCCCTTCCTATCCCGAGCCAAATAAATTAAAGCGTACTTTAGCGACCTGCATACCAATATGCACAAATCTGCCAATCGATGGCAATTTTAATTGAATTTAGATGAAGCCCTTTGTATTCTGTTTGATCACTGTTCCTTTCACCCAAACCCTCCCTCTTCTGTAAGCTGTAATAGTTTCCCATGTTCCAGTTAAATTTGGCCTTTTGTTTCAGACAAATTGGCTGGATTCATTTCTCTGGCAAAACCCGACGCTGGAACCATTAACGCTCCAAAGAACCTGGACTTGGAGTGTCATTAGTCACTGAAGAAATGCTTAATCATTCCTCCCGCTGTTATTGATTTGCCATTAGACAGTGACTATTTAAAGCAGACCTTGCTCAGGAATCTAGGAGTTACCAAACAATGTCTCTTAATCACAAAAGTCTGCTGAACAACCTTGAGGGTCCGTGTCTGGAAGAGTCTGGTGGTTCCCATGGGGGAAACGCTTTAGATTTGTTGGGAAAACATAATGGTGTCCATTTCCTTAGTTTCTACACGTTTGGTGCAGTTTGTAAGAGGCAATACACATTTGTATGATAATTGAGAATGTCTTTCACAAAACGGGGTACACAACTGCAAGGTTATTTTACTGTATAGATGCAAGCTTACTGTTTGGGGTCAGTAAGATTTGTTTTATTTTTTTTATTTTTTAAGATAAAAAAAATGCATTTAATTGATCAGAAGTATCAGTAAAGACATTTATAATGTTACAATATATTCCTATTTCAAATAAATGCTGTCCAGTCAAACTTTCTATTCATCAAAGATCCACATTGATAATAATCATAAAAAAAATTTGAGCAGCAAATCAGCATATTAGAATGATTTCTGAAGGATCATGTGACACTGTAAATTCAGTTTTGCATAAGATGAAACCATTACATTTAAAAATATTCAAATACGAGAGTTATTATAAATTGCAATATTTTTTCACAATACAGCAGTTTTTACTGTATTTTTCTTTATCAAATAAATGCAGACTTGGTGAGCAGAAGAGACTTCTTTCAAAAACATCACTGTCCCCAGACTGTTTTAAAGGAATATTGACAAATCAAACATTCACTTTGATTAATGAATGTACAATACATGATAGTTTCAATCATGCTGATTTAATCAGCTGTGGAAAATGAGTTTGAAAACTGATGGTATTGACAATAAATATACAGTAGTCAACATTTGAAGTGGATCAAACAAGTTAATCAAAGTTATCCGAACACAAAAACAGGTATTGTTCAAAATGCATGTATAACTTTGATGAAAGGTTTTGATCCACTTCAAATGTTGACTACTGTATTTTGTAAACACTCTACAAAAAATCTGTAAAAATAGGGCACAATGTACTGTATTAATATGAAGGAATTTTCTGCTGCTTGCAGCTACTAATTGGATCTACGTAAAATGATCTGAAATTCCCCCCAACAATTTAGACAATATTGGGTGATGGAGTTGACATTTAATGTTGTGACAGAAAATATGAGCACAACATTACCTAAATGTATAAAAACCTCATTTATAACTCCCCAGAGCTGTGCCAGTATGTGAGTCAGAGGCCATTCAAGGTTTTCAGTCGTTGGGTCTTAAGTCCTCTTCATGAGCTGATGTGGCTCTGAGGAATATCTCTTGCCTTAAGTGCAAAATGTCATGAGTTTGAATCTTGCTTGACTGAGCTTTTGTTCCAAAAAATGTTTGAATTGTTTAGTATTTGTAATGTGGCATTTTTGTTTGTTATAATTTTGCTTTTTTGCAAGTTATTTACTTTAGTTCAGTTAAACTAGCCATCAAACTAAGCATTTCAAAGATGCAGACGGTGGAGGAGTTCAGTCCAGCCCGCGGGAAGGAAAACAAATTAAAAGTAAAATATGCTAAAAAGATTCATGACCATTTATTATATCAGAATAATATTTTCACGATATTCTAATTTTAGCTACAGCAGAACAGATAGCCTTTAATATGTTGTGTTGCATGTTGTAGCTTGCAGCTCCAGAATATTTAACTTACATGCAAATTCACACTTTTCATCTGACACTGATACCACATGGACAGATGCAAGAAAAATATTATGTATTAGAAAATAGTTAATTTTACTTTTGGACAATATGTTTCTAACCCTTCAACAAACGATGATTGGATATGATGCGTTAATATTTCTGCCTGTCTATCCGTCTGTCCGTCCGTCCATCCATCCATCCATCCATCCGTGCAACTGCCCATCCATCCAACATGTCCATCCATCCATCCATCCATCCATCCATCCATCCATCCATCCAACATGTCCATCCGTTCATCCATCCATCCATCCATCCATCCATCCATCCATCCATCCATCCATTGGAAATTCAACTGGAATCAATTGGATAGTTAATGACTTTATTTTTCACAATTGCAACTTTATATCTCACAATATGACTATATCTAATAATAAAACATTATATTTCACAACTGCAAAAAAACAGTCAGTATCTGGTGTGACCACCATTTGCCTCACGCAGTGCAACACATCTTCTTCGCATAGAGTTGATCAGGTTGTTGAGTGTGGCCTGTGGAATGTCGGTCCACTCCTCTTCAATGGCTGTGCGAAGTTGCTGGATATTGGCAGGACCTGGAACACGCTGCCGTATACGCCGATCCAGAGCATCCCAAACATCAATGGGTGACATGTCCGGTGAGTATGCTGGCCATGCAAGAACTGGGATGTTTTCAGCTTCCAGGAATTGTGTCATCTGTGGCATTGTGCTGTGTGATAAAACTGCACATTTTAGAGAGGCCTTTTATTGTGGCCAGCCTAAGGCACACCTGTGCAATAATCATGCTGTCTAATTGTCATGATTCCTGTCTTGTGTTCTCCTTGTCTTGTGTGGACTTTTGTTATTTCCTGTTCTGTGCCATGTTTTGTAGTCCTTTGTAGTTTTTCTTGTTTATTAGTCTATCCAGGTGTTTCTAATTAGCCCTGCCCCTTGTTAGCATGTGTATTTAAACCTCTGTGCTTCAGTTGTTGTTTGTCGGTCGTTGTAGCTGTTGCTTGTTGCTGCCCAATGTTCCTGTCCTGAGTTCCGTTGTTTGCCCTGGATTACCTGTTTGTTTTATTAAAGTTGTGCTTGCATGTGGATTCTCTCTCCGTCTCGTCCGTACCTACTTCATTGTTACACTAATCAGCATCTTGATATGCCAAACCTGTGAGGTCGATGGATTATCTCGACAAAGGAGAAGTGCTCACTAACACAGATTTAGACAGATATGTGAACAATATTTGAAAGAAATAGGTATGTTGTGTACATAGAAAAAGTCTTAGATCTTTGAGTTCAGCTCATGAAAAATGTGGGCAAAAACAAAAGTGTTGCTTTTATAATTTTGTTCAGTGTATATAGGCAGGCCATTGTGACTTTCTATCTCAGAATTGCAACTTTATTTCACAATTGTATCTTTAATTATATATCATATTATTTCTTATTTTAAACTTAATCTCACCATTACTTTTTATGTTTTATTCTAAGACTGAAACAGTCTTCCACATAGTTGATTTTAGGGGTAGTAAGTCATGATGTCATAATTTTGATGTAAAGTAGAAAGAGAAATTTGACATTTGTCTTAAGAACATTATTGAGATCATAAAGTTAAAATGTTGTTATTTTAGAAACTAATTGTAAGCAAAATGATGGGATTTTTGTTGTTCCGTGTCTCTGGAATCATGAAGATGTTATTGGATGACAACGTATTTGCATGCAAAGTCAAAGTACATGCTTTCTTGGCAAATCAGCTTTGGTCTTGTCCTATTCGAGTTTATTTATTTGCAGGAGACTGTGTACAATTGCAGATTAGCAAACTGGCATTAGGTGAAACAAGTGAAAGCTATCTGAACGTCAAGCAACATATCAATATCTAGACAGCCCAGCAGGCTAGCATATTGACAGGCAGTTTTCCAAGCCACTGGTTAATGGCTTTCCGCATACAGATTTAGGTAAGACAATGAGAGACTTTTCATTTCTAGGTTGCCCGTGGTGCATGTCAACTGCATGCGGTGCAAGTGATCAATTCTAAGTGATGATTATTGTCCATAAGCCCCAAGCTGCTTCAAAGTTGCTACTGAGTTCCACTGACTAGTTCATTTAAAATGAACATTTTCCTGATTTGTTTTCATAGTACTGTACTGTATTTCTGCTGCTTATTTCTTCTGAATAACAACAAACTCTGACCACAAGTCAACATAAAGGGCCAAATTTATGAAACACTGCAAATTAGCGCGAGACTGCAATCCTACTAAAGCATGGATGGGAGTGGAAAGTTAGGCGTGTGATCTACTGACAATCCACAAATTAAGCACACCGACTCAGAAGCTCATTTCTATTATGACTGATGCAGTATGACAAGAGCAGAGCAAATTAACTTAGAGTCACAAACAAACAGAGCCAATGAAAATCAGGTGCAGGTAATCTACTAACAACACAGGAGCTGCAAAATTCATCTATACATCTGTCCATCCATCCATCCAACTGTCTATCCATCCATCTGTCCATCTGTCTCTCCGTCCTCCATCCATGGATGGATGGATGGATGGATGGACGTCCATCTATCAGTTGTCTATGCATCATCTGTCCATCTACCATCCATCAATCCATTTATCCGTCCATCTATCAATCAGTCCAACTGTCTATCCATCCATCTCCATCCGTCCATGGATATATGGATTTCCATCTATCCATCTTTCCATCCATCCGTCCGTCCATCCATCCATCCATCCATCCATCCATCCATCCATCCATCCATCCATCCGTCTATCTTTCCATCTGTCCAATTGTATTAACAACACAGGAGTAGCAAATTTAGGACGGAAAAGTTTTTTTTTTTCTTTGCCGATGGCATGCAAGTATGATCACATTCACACACACACACAAAAAAAAACAAAAAAAAACCACTGTATTCTGCTGCCAGGCCAGTAGTTGGCGATGTCACTTTGTAAAGAAACACTACGCCCCTGTAGACTGAACACTTATGCATGCCAGCTTTTTTCTAAAATTCACCAAATTTGAAGTATCGTTTTCAAAAATGTGCACTTTGAAACATGTTTTCAAAAGTTTGCCTTTTTAGGAGCCAAAAACGCTGTTGTCATGTAAATAAATGCACACAAATGCACAAAAAGTGTTCTGTATTTAATTAAAAATATGTAAACGGCTCCTAAAAGGTGAAGACAACTCATTATAAATATTACGTTTTGCTCCTATTTATATTTGCATTTGATTTGCAAGTGCAGCTTTAACTTGAAGAATCCAGAAATCTGATTAATATAATATGCCTGAACTCTTAGCATATTACATAACCACTAATTACACATACATCAATCATGACCAGCGGATTGTTCCTCACCTCAATCATCCTAGCAACTAACATTTACTTGTATGTTTTGGCTGTTCGGCGCCGCTATGCCCTGACGTCTGATAGTGCAAATGAATGAATATTCATTGCGCTTTGCTATTAATCACCACAGCGATCTGTCCTTGAACGCCGCAGAGAGATGAGTTATCGGTTCTGTTTGAGGACGATGTAAGAGCATTACTAAATGGCTAGGGTGGGACTGCATTGGATCCCTGTGGCGTTAGAAATAGAATCACCCCCCAAAAAAGCATGTTTGGGACAAACATGATAAGGACGCTAGAGGAAATTGTGTGGTTTCTGAGGGGAATAATGAATGACTGGCTTAATGTGTTTTACTTAAGCAATTCAACGTTCAGCAGCAGCAGAGGTACCTCATTCATAAAACATTTTTATTCAATCCCTGTAAATATTGAAGGGTCAGAACTCTTTATTTCGCACTCATTTGACAGGTGATTAATGGCATGTGCTGTGGATGTGCAAGGTTATATAACTATGAGCATGGGCAGTCGTGGCCTAATGGTTAGAGAGTCAGACTGGTAACCTGAAGGTTGCGGCACAGTAAAAATGGCTGCCCACTAATCTGAGTGTGTGTGTGTCCACATTTTGCAGTGTGTGTGTGTGTGTGTGTGTGTGTGTGTGTGTGTGTGTGTGTGTGTGTGTGTGTGTGTGTGTGTGTGTTCTCACTACTTCTAATGTGTGTGCACTAACTTGGATGGGTTATATAGGCCTACAGATTACAATTTCACAATTTTGACTTCTAGTTCCAATTCAAAAATTGGTCAAGTTACAATAAACTGTGCTCTTTCTGGTGGTTCAAACTTTAATTAGTCAGTATCACCACAATTTTATTAGTACCACATTTTTTGGTCTTATTTTACAATTTGTATCCCAAGCTGCCAGCTGGCAGTAACTCGGACAATAAATTACATGCTCTTTCTTGTAAATTGCTTACATAAAGCAAACAGTCTGCCAACAGAATAAATGAACATGTAAATGTAAATGCAAATGTAGAGCAATTTAAGTTTAGAATACAATCCCTATAATGTTGACTTCAGGTCCTCCTGGGATGCTCCAACTTGCAATATGATGAAGTGATTTTGGATGGAGAAATAATGGATGCATTGGGCAATTTCTTATTTATTTCTCTCTTTTTCACTTGCCAACAGATACCAGGAGCTTTATAGCACTGGAACATTGACATGAAGAGCATAATATATATATTAGGTGTAACTGGTGTTTATATTTTATACACCTGTTACACCTAGGCTGCGTCCTAAATCGCATATTCTCTTGAGTAGGTTATTTTGAGTAAGTAATTGCTTCACGACCACTAAAAAAGTATGTTCTATATAGTATGAATGTGTGTAATATGAATGTAATCTGGACATAAAACATTTGCCATGTTGTCATTATCATGTGACCTGCCTGTGTCAGTTATGTCGCTTCACTGTCATTCACAAATCCTCTTCCGTGGCTTCATGAGATACTAAAATGTCCATCATATGAAAACGTCAGAATCTCGCCGGAAGAAGAAGGTCATCCTGGTACTTTTTGCCTACTATTTTATGAGTACTGTGAATTCTGCGTACTTCTTTTGTTACATACTGTCTTTCGGCTACTATATATTAGGGAAGTATGTGATTTTAGATGCAACCATTATGTACAATCAGGACCACTGACCTTTCAGAGAGAGTGATGGAAAATGTAGTTTCATCACATGAACCTGTGGGCTCTTACCCTGGCTAAATAAGGAGGTTAGTAGTAATGGGCAAAGCAAGGTTATTATCCTTAACTAAATAACTAACTAACTAATTAACTAAATTCCATGCTTTGAAATAAATATCAACTTATATAAAATATAAAAATCTTGTCTTTTGTTTTATTTATTTCAGCAAGTCAAGTCAACATTTCACATTTTCGTTTGGTTTAAGTGCTAAAATAAAATAAAAATAAATATATAAAAAATGATATATAAAAGAATATTTAAAACGACGCAACACAATTTATACATTCTGTTAGCATTATATTAGCTTGGCTGGTTCAGAACCCCTGAGAGTACTCAGTTTTAAATCAGCCATCAAAATGGTACATTTAAAATAAGACAAAATAAGTCAGAATTCACAGTTATTTAAATTGTGACCAAGATCAATTTGCTTCCGGCATCGGTTTTGAATGGACATACCCCAATTTATGACACTGTGCCGTTCATGTGTGCTCTTCTCGTAATTATGTTAATCCAGACAAGACTTGGAGGCAGCGTAAGACCAGTGTTAATCACAGCCGCTTTCAATTAAATCTACTGCTGAACTCAAGAGTCAGAATGAAATGAGGTACATGTCGCAACTAATTTGACTCTGTGAGTTCATCTAAGAAGATGCCTTCTCATCTTATGAGGCAAGGGTTATCAATGATGAGCGTTACTGCCGCTATAGTTGACGTTTATTAGAGATAATGGCAATGCTGACGATGACTCAAGCCTGTTCAAGCTAATTATTGATACTTTAAAAGTCGAAATGTGAGCACAAGGTCACTCTGGAACATTTCTGAGAAAATAGCAAAACAGAGCTAGAGGATATCAGCTCTTTAATACATGCACAAGCTGTCACAGCCTTGATTAGAGTCTTGAGCTTTCAGGCTGACGTGAAGGAACAGAGTTTATGGGGAAACAGTATTTGACTTTGGCAAGAGCTCACTGAGAACACTGCGCTTCAGCAGTAACACTGGCTTATGATCAAGTGTGAATGAGAACGCTCTCAGTAAATGAATACATGACTGTGAAATGATAGCTAAGGATGATGATCTGCATGCATTAGCACTTTACTTTTTGTGTTTTCTTTTCTTGTAACACTTTACAACTTGTTTAACAACACTTGCTTAACTTGTCAACATTAGTTAACATGAACTTACAATTAAAGTCTATCTATCTATCTATCTATCTATCTATCTATCTATTGTCTGTCTTTTTGTATATGGTTACACTTTGTTTTTTACGGTATCCTTGTTACAGTGTAATTATACATTTAAGTACGGAGTAATAATAATTAACTACTGTACAACACTTCTAGTGTAGTAGTTCTAACACTACTACTAACTAGTACTTGCTATAGGGTATGTGGTTTAGGATTAGTTGCTTGCAATTATGCACAATTTATAGTAATAACTATAGTACCACACATGCATAGTACACAAGATTAGGTTGTAAGCTGCTAATTTGCTTTATCTAAAGGTTGTGTCTGTGTATTGGAATCTAATCTTAGGATTCAGATTTTTATGTGCGCCTGCTCTGTGAGACTGAGTGTGTATATTGTAGTGCTGTGTGATTTATAGTTGTTTAGGTGTGATCTAACTGTCGGTGTCCTCAGTCTGTCCTCAGTGAATGAATGATGTCAGAGCTCTCCTTTATTTACTCGCTCGCTATAATGGCTCCCCTGGTTTATACAGCAGAACAAAATGACCTCAGAATAACCTGGTTTCTTATTAGCAATCATGAACTGAATATGGGTTTGATATCAGTGTGAGAATGCTTTCATGTCTTATAGTTTACTGGAATGACAAATATGATGGATATGTATCATTAAAAATGTAATGCTTCTGAAAAATAAGACACTTGTTGGGTTTCTTGTTCTGCAGAATCTTAAATGAATATGCTTGCGTTTTAATTAAGTATTTCAATCAAATTTATATAAAAGTAAGTCTATGATTGGATCATTATTGCAGTGATTATTATGTTTTTAGCATGTTACATGTCTGCCAACACTTCTTCTAATTGATGGAGTGTAGTTTTTCATTTCTTAAACAACCATGTAGGAAGACACATTATGGCCGTAGATAACATAAATAATGTTACAAGGTACATTATTTATGTACCTTGTAACATAAATATGTGCTGCAACGGATCACAGGTGATAGTTTTAAAGGCGCAATGCATAGTTCCCACAGACCAATTAATGTCACGTGACCTCCCCGGAGACGCCATCTTTGAGGGCATAAGCTGCTGTTTACAAAGTTTTACAAGCAATTTTCGAATATTTCTTTCTGTTTATAATGTTACGAAAATCATGAAGAGACAAAGTGACAGAGATTATAAAGAGACTTTATTTAAGTCACAGATCTTTTACAGTGCAGATCTTTTTACAGAAGCAATGCTCTGTTTTTGAACATTGTTTTGGCCCACCATAGAACTATTATTATCTATTTAATACATTTGCGTTGCCCACGAGAGCCTCGGACGTGACGACACCGATCCCCCTCGTAATCTAAATAATGAAACTCACAAGTTACCAGCTACCAGCATACACAAGATAGTACTGAGTAAATTACGTCTGTCAACAACACATTATAAGATACGCACCTGACATAAAGTGCTCTGAGCAAATTCTTGCGTGTTTTGAGGGAGTTTCTTTCCTGTTTATCCTCGCCAGCCGTCGTTGTTCTGACAAAAGCTTAGTCTTCTCACATTTATGAAGTCACGGGTAGGGCTGTCACTTTTTATTCGATATTCGAATATACATTCGAACATGAGGTGAAACATCCGTAATCGAACTATAAATAAACTATCCGGGTTTTAAAGTGGCGTGAATAGCGCATTTTTACAGTCTATGATTACCGTAGTTGAATCAATGACATTCTCCCCCTCTGCCGCGCGCGCGCTGCGTGGTTTGGAGCACAGTAGATTCCGGGAGATTTGAACTAATTTGCATGCATCAGGAAGCCGCAATCAATATGCTGGAGATTCCCGGAACTGGTAGATCTATAGATAAACTCATCTTTCAGGCATTAGGCCGACCAGGTTGACACTTCAGCGTGAGAAATCGGGAGTGTGGCGTGTGAAACCAATCCAACAGAATGGCCAGCCTGAGCGGACATGCAATTACGACCTTAACTCATCTAAAAAGTAGTGTTGAGAAATATTTTGGGTTCTACACCGAAGATGGTAAAGTAACCGTTAAAGATAAGGTGTGTGTGTAGGTGTGTGTGTGGTGTGTGTGTGTGTGTGTGTGTGTGTGTGTGTACGCACGCCAGGCACGTCTGTAAGCATTCTCCACCGCGGGTAACATCGTCAATAAAAAGAGAGCTGATTTAAATTTAACTGAACCTCCGGCACGATTTGAACATCTATTAACCCAGCAGGAGATGACCATTTTCACTTTTTATCAGGAAAATTAACTCGTTTCAGCTTCATCTTCTTCTAATGTTCTGGCCATAGATTGAAGTTCTGCCCACAGAAATGGCGCCGGGTCGGCAAATGCCCGTATGTTGTGACGTCATGTAGGAACTATGTATTGGACGAAGTCGAACTGGAAGCCATGTTAATCTTGGAATAATACGGCCACCGTAGGAGTTAAAACGCCCTCGAAATTGAAAGGAACAGAAACTAATATTCACTGGGTAGTCATATACAATTTCACCACTAGATGGGGGGAAATATCACACAGTTTAGCTTTAAACAGACTTTTTTGTCCACTTCTATTCTAAAAACCCATATGAAATTGACTTGGGAGTCCATGGTGAATTAGCCTTCTGGTGTGGCCTACAAATTGTCATGACTGAACAGCTTCATTATAATTATATAATTAAATGTTATGTTAAATAAATAATAGATTTGGAGCTGAAACATGCTCTGTCGCTCATGATGACAAACACAGTTGACTGACACATGCTATAAATGTGCATTGACTCGTCATACTCCAGGCTGTTCTTGTTAATGCTTTCATCAAACATACCAGGAAGTTCTGCAATATTCACGCCAGCGCTCACTCAAAACTGCCGACATGCATTATTTCCGTTCCATCCATTATGGCTTTCGTGGAAATGAGAGCTGCTGTTATCCCACTGCTTTAGTTGTATAGTGAATGAGCCTGAGTTCATCCAATCTTCTTCTATTCCCTCTATCTGTACTCCCCCCGTCATTCTGTCTAGCCAGACCTGGGTCACTGGCAATTTACCAAGAGTTGTGGTCTCTCATAATGCTGTAGTTATTTGCTGAAGCCAAACAAAGCAATGAATTTGGATTGACTGGAGGAGGCCGGTTCTTGTGATTCAACATGCTCTCACAAGGAAGTGTCACTTTTATCCTGTACCATCAAAATGTCACTCATTTCAGAGGGTTCCACTGGTTTCTGCCATTTACTCAACTCAGTTTGAAACCCATATCATTTTCTGTCTTCCACGGAATTTATTTATTTAAATGTCTTTTCCATGCAGTGTATTGTAATGTTCAAAAGTGTGGGGTCGGTAAGATTTTTTGTTATGTTTTTTTTAATGTTTTTGGTGAAAGCCTTATGCTTATCAAGGCTGTTTATTTTATCAAAAATACTGTCTGCATACTGTCATTGAAGCCTATTCTGTGTTTCATTTAAACACAAATCATACACAGTATGAGTGTTAAGTCGTATGATCTGCTGGTGCTCTTTTGTTCCTTTTTTACAGTTTGTCAGATGTGTTCACTAGTGTACAAACTGGTAAAGAGATGCATGACGCTTGTTTCAGCAAAATAAGCAGTTTTAGAACAACATGAATTTGTATCTTGAATGATACAAATTACATTTTACTTCAACCTTTAAATATGATTTGGGGAGTCGGCGCCGATAGCCTCGTGGGCAAGTGTGCCGACATGTAGCGCCGTTGTGCTTTGGGTGACCCGAGTTCGAGGACCTCTCCCGTTCCCATATATATATGGGACATGATTTGGGGCAGTTTTGATTAGTTGTTCTGCAAATTTAGTTTAGTTGGTCTGAATAACAAATTGCTGTTGTTGTTTTTTTTTTGTTGCTAAAAATCTGTCTGTCAGAGAGGGAAATACCACAACACAGTAGACTACATTTGTGCTCAAACAAATCCAGCCACTCAGCCGCTCATCTCACTATTGCAGCCAGCTTTTATGAGATGGTTTCCTTTTATGAACTTAATTTAGCAGGCAAAAGGCAAAGAAACAGTTTCATTTCACTGGCCTCTGCCTGAGTTTCACTTAGAACTGGAGGTTTGCAGTATTTTCTGCTGAAAGACCCTCTTTTCAAAGATAATTGAGTGTCCAGAGCCTCTCGCTGTGTACTTCCAAATCTGTGATGTTGTGTGTGTGTGTGTGTAAGTGTGTTTCCCCTGTCAGCGTGATTTCTCTGTGGTTTTATGGGGTCCATGCTACTCTCTAGCACAAGCAGGAAAGCCAGGCTGTTTTTTTTTGTTTTGTTTTTTTTGTCCTCCACAATTTGTTTCTCTTCACATCAATTCATTTCAGGGCCCTGGATGGCTGTCGTATTGCAAACATATTCAGATTTCAGAATCCAGGCTTGGCAATTTTCCTCTTGGGAAAACATCAGAATTGAAATGGACATGTTTTTTTTTCTTTTCTTCTTCTTCTTCTCCTCTCAGAGCTATGCATTCTCATATAAGTGGAGGAGGATGTTTTCCAAATTCAGGAGCCTTGAATGCAAAATTCTATTCTAAAGCGTTCCCACATGAACGTACATTGCACGGCAATGCATTATAAAGCGATAACCACTTGATTTCCAACTTATTGACAACATGTAAACAGCGGTTTAGAATGAATGCTGCATGTTTTCTGCTGGCAAAAGTTGAAATAATAACTGTGTTTGTAGTGTTTGAAAAAGAGTGAGTATAAAAGCAACTCTCTAAAACCAAGTACACTGTAAATCACTTTCTTTTCTCGCTCTTTCCCTCAAGCCTTGGCAAACAAAATAACATTTTATTCGTCCATCCATCAGCTGCTTCCTAAATTGAATTACTAAGGTAAAGCATGGACTGTTAAGAAGTCGCTTTAGCTATTACAGTATGTTTTTGGATCAGTAGACTTACATACTAATGCCTCACTGTCTCAAAGTGACACCGTATGATGCTATAATGTTATTTTATCTAAATTATACAAGCTCTGTGAGGCCTGAAATCTACTCTAAACAAGCACTCAAACACAGACATGAATACTTGGCCAATGAATGACAAGTCACTTCTGTTTTACATGAAAAATGTGTGCGCTCATGTTCAGTACCTATTGAAGGGGGCGATAGAGCTTCCTTCAAATGTCTTTGCTATTAAACCAAATGTGCTGTTATCCGTCCGTCCGTTTATTTGTGCATATGTGTGCTTTTATTCAAGCATTTATTTTTTTTAGTTGTCAGCCATTTTGTATAATTTTCACAAAACTTTCATGGCCCCGAGAATATTTTGTTGCATGAATATCTGAACATAGAATGTATCAAAAGAAAGAACACAGCCTCTGCTGTAAATCTAGCTTATTTCATGCATTCTGTTTTTATTAACACTTGAATGTGGGTACGTTTCCTTGAAAAGAATACATAAATAAAAACATAGATGTAGTAGATGGCGTCCATCAACAGCCCCAAACCCTCACAGTCCTATACTTCTTCCTTTGTTCAACATTTAATTCTGGAACTTTTGGCAGTTTTGATTTATGTGCTGTTTAATGTTTGATGATCGCGTTATTTTACATATGCATAAGCGATGCTTCTATGGCTCATTTCTGCTTCTTCTGGATCTGGAGATTCTGTACTCTTTTAGAAAATGTGTAATAGCATCCCCTACAGTGAAAACATGGATTGCTGGAAAATTCCGTCATTGGCGAGGAAAGAGATAATAGTCATGATTATAAAATTCATGAAATCTTTCCATGATTGTAAAATAATGTCTTATTTCTATTTTGATTTTGGCGTCCAGTTCACATTCTTCTTTCCTTTTCACCTGCGGCCGGTTGCATAAACATAGTCATAATGTTAAGACAGTGTCTTAAGTTCTAGTATGACCTACTAGCAGTTAGTCAGGGGCAGTCAGTCTAAGTTTTCGGTATCAAAGTAGGCTTATCTACGTTTTTATGTAACTGATTTAAAAAAGCTATGAACCGTCTTAAAGAAAATACACTGATGTCTAACTTGTAAACCCCAGATGTGTTTTGCTTTAAAGTCTTGTGACATTTAAAAAAAAAAAAAAAAAAAAAAATGTTAGATGATGGTTCACGGTATTTTTTTAGCCGTATTTAACAGTGTTTAAGGCATTAGTAATCCTTAAATGTATTTTTACAGTGCTCTCTCAAATGAACCACTCTGATTCAGCGTCTCATATGTATGCTCACCATGTCTGATCCAATATACAATATCTCATAGTCTCGAGGCCATTAAAAGAAGCTGTTTGAATTTCATTTTTCAACTTAAAGGACTCCCTTGAGCATCAAAATAGTCATTTATCGTGACCTGCCAGGTCTTTAGGCTGTTAAAAGGTAGAGTGATCCTCCTTTTTTCTCTCAGATTTTTTCCCAAACGGATTTTGTGTGCATAACACACTAGCAGCATAACCAAATCATGCATCGCATTTTTCATTGTTGCACAAATATATTTTCAGTAGCATGTACTGTAGCATGAACATTTATTTTTCTTCAAATTATTCATTTTTAAATGCATCATTATAGTCTGGCGTTTATTTTGCTGTAAAAGTGTTGAGGTCGACTGATGTTGGTGATATAAATAAATAAAAAACCACTGTGCTCTCTTCATTTTTTGGCTGATAGTATCGGGGGGACCATATCCTGTGTGATTGATTGCTTAGCCGCGGACACATGCCTGGCCGAAGATTTATGCATTAAAGACCACCTGTTTCTCCAGGCCACACCGCCACAAACGCTGTCTTGCCGTCTGTAGGTTCAAGAGCGGTCGTTGAGCTTTTTTACAAGGCTGTAGTCCAGCACAATGTTGTCTGGGCTTGATTTAATGGCGGTCGGGGCAAGCAAAGACTGTGCCCGCTGTCCTCGCTGTCATTAGGGGTCGGATGAGGCATACTCCGATTGATTAGAGGTGAAGGGTTGAAAATGTACTGTCATGTGTTAACACACCTCATGGTTATCCTTGGAAATCTACCCATAAGCATCTCTTGAATATTTTGGTTGTGACCTTGCTAAAAGTTAAATGCATATATTTATATGCACAATCAGATGTGTCGGCACAATTCAACTTCAATGTCTACTGCATCTCCACAAGCCCTTCAGAATTTTTGCCCATCCCTGGTAGAAACAAGTAAGAATTATCTCCATCCTATCATCTGCTCTTTGTAGGGCCCTATGATTTCCACAGTGCAGAAAACACGGATTGGATCACAGAATCCAGTCATAAAGATGCAAATTACAGTATAAAATGTTATGGCAAATGTTAAATGCATAAAAAGTAGGGCTGAACTAAAATGAAATCACGATATGGACTAGTGTCTGTGGATATTGAAGTGCAAATATGAAGTCTGCATGTTCTGCATGTCTCTGAGTGAATGAGCGGCACAGTTTTGTCTGTTACACATACTCAATAACATGTGATGCTTGTGGTGTTCTCAGCGTCCGCCTTCACAAGCATTACACCATTTCATTTGATCTGAACTATAAAAAAATATATAATAAACACACAGAAAGTCAAAAGCCTTCATGACAACCTGTCAAAATAAAAGTTTAACTTGAAGAAAATTGTAACAGAAAACTATTACTATTGTGCAGTACTTCATATAATAATAATAATATTAATAATTTAAAATGTAAGGTATATCACATTTTTTCTTTTTTTTTTTTTAATCAGTAAACCTCCAAATAAAAGGAATTTTCATTTGAATACATTTTAAAATATGAATTAAACAAATGTTTTATGCATTCACTTTATTACAACCATTTGTTCTAATAAGTTTGTATTAAACAATAAATAATGAAAAATTAAAACAGACAACACAGAATTCTGTGTCTTTTCATACATGATAAATGTGTTAGTTTTATGAATTCAATTGATTAGACATGATTTTTGGTCGTTACAAATATGTCAAACCATTTAAACACAATCTAAAAAAAAGTAAAGGGGGGATGAATTATTATTATATTTTAATAGGGCCCCCAAGATTTTTTTATAAACTTTTTATAAATTGATGTTAAATTGTAGTTTCATGATTTAATTTAATTAGACATGCTTTTTGATTTCATAAATTTAATTTATTAGAGTAAAATGAAATTTAAAAATATATATAATAAATAAAAAACGATTTTGTATGCCCCTATACCCAATTGGACCGAGAGTTCTTGCATAATACCGTATGACTCAGAAGAACATATAAAGATTTGGAACCATTCCCAAATCTCTCCAGATCCTCCATCGCCTGTGTCCGTCTCTTCCCCTGTGTGTCTCCTCAGGTCTGCTGTGTGTCATGGCACAGAAATGGCCACTGCAGAAGCTTGATGGTGCTCTGGATTATTTTTTTCTGGATGGTCCAACCATGACACAGTCATAGCCTTCTCACAGAAAACGACAGCATTTCTTTCAAATAAAACCCTGTTATGTCACAAAGATGCCATGTGTCCAAAGGCCTTTAGAAGAAAAACACCCCCACAACATCTCACATCCACCCTCATACTTCACAGGTTCTGTGTGCCCTTGTCTGTTTTTATGCACCCACCATTAGTGCCAGAAGCTCAGTATTGTATTTTGTCTGACGGTCTCCAACCATCCAATGGTGATTCACAAACTAGCACTTGTATTTTGACAGTGTCATTGGTCATAAAATCATAACTTGTTAGTTCATATTGGGATCTCTGACAAATCTGAGCAAATTTTTTTCATGTTTAATTTTATTTTATGACATATTGTCAGGGTTCTGTGAGAGGGAGGACTCCGATGCAGAATGAGCAAGCGGTGATCTTTACTAATAATTGACAGGACAAGGAAGGTGAGGTGAGGTGTGAACACAAGGCACACAACAGGAGATCAGGCTGGCCGGAGATGAGGCAGCTCCAGATGCCAAGGTGACGGTGGAGATAAAGCAGTGGCTCAAGGATCCAGAGACTTGGCACGAGGAGATGAAACTGCAGGAGCTCCAGCGTTGCTGTCAGGTCAGGAGAGTCAGCGACCAGGGAGGATACAGGAAGAAGGGCAGGAACCAACACACAAGACAAGCCAACAAGAGATACCAAAAAACAGAAACAAGAGCAAAATAAAAACGGGCAAAACTATAAGAGAAAATAAAATAAACTCGAAATAGATTTCTAGAAATTAAAAAAAAAAAAAAAATTTTTTTTTTTAAATTCAAGAAATAACTTTTACTTGCAAACAAGAATAAATCAAAATAACTTTTTTTCTTTATGAATAAATGACTGGAGCTGCAAATAAATGAAACAAAATAATATATATATATATATATATATATATATATATATATATATATACTGTAGCTGCAGGCAGCAATATCGTCGTTCAAGCACTTTAAGGCCTTTATGCACATGCGTAAAATGGTATTATGTTTTATTTAACAAGATTGTCGCCACTTAGATCATAGATGGAAACCACTATTTACAGCCAATACAGGGAATTTACTAAGGATATGCATGGTGTTTAAGCTTTTTAGGTAATAAAAACAGTTATAACAGTTAACTGTTATAGCCCCAACTATGGGCCGATCTCCATAAAAGTGTGCATGCTTCTTTAGAATCATGTGCCGGATGTGCTCACCTAATGATGCAAAGTTCTGAGTTTTCGTGTAGGAATGATAAGCTTTTGGGTAGACTTGGCCAACTGTTTTCTAAAAGACCCAGCTATAGCCATCCAAAGATACAAGAAGGAGGAGAGGAGCATATGACAACATAAACAAGACAAAGCATGTGCAGGCACAAGACAAACAAAGACACATGAAACACAGACAAGTCTGTCAGGACAGGACCCTGAAAATTAGAAGCTTGTTCATGTTTGACAAGAATGTCACCAATAATTCAAAATTTGGACTATTTTTTATTATATTTAGACTTTTAGATTTTTTTTTTTATTTATTTATTTTTTTATTGTGACAATGACATAAGTTACCCCTGATTGCTGTGTATTCCCTGTGTTTATTTGGTTCATATTGTTTGCATAAATGTATGTTTCTCATTGTTTGGTTAAATATAAGTTTGGTCACTTTTTCTAGTCTAAGGTGCATTAGACTGATGACAAAAGACACCAAGAGTTTTATAAGAGTTTTCTTTATTTTCCTTATTTAGAATTTACATTAGTTATATCCCCATTTTCATCATGCTCTTACTGCTAGCCTGAGATCCAAATGGGATATGCTGTGTCTGTGAACACAAAACCAAAACTCTGGGACTTCTGAAATACACGCTTCTCTATAAATCAGTAATCCTCTCGTAATGAAAGTGCTCCTTAGGTTATTGGGGAAGAACTGGCCATTTGTGACCACAATCTTCCATTAAGGTGGTGTCTGGTTTTACAACAATGTCTGCAATCTATTCAGAGATTGAACAGGAGATGTGTCTCGAAGTTGAATGAATTTAGCCAATGACAACTTAAAGGTTTAGTGCACTTTTCGAAGAACACAAGGAAAGAGTTGAGACTAACTCCTGGATTTATATCTGAAATTTAAAGCAAATGTTGTTGTTTTTTTTGTTGTTTTTTTTTAAAGTGGATGCACTTTGCTATAGTGGCTCTTGCAGCAAAATTCATAAAGCATACTTAGGTTATGAATTGCAGTCTGAATCATTCTCAAATGCAATGATGCAAAAAATATAACGGTATTCAATTCAATTCACGTTTACTTGTACACTCACCTAAAGGATTATTAGGAACACCATACTAATACTGTGTTTGACCCCCTTTCGCCTTCAGAACTGCCTTAATTATATGTGGCATTGATTCAACAAGGTGCTGAAAGCATTCTTTAGAAATGTTGGCCCATATTGATAGGATAGCATCTTGCAGTTGATGGAGATTTGTGGGATGCACATCCAGGGCACGAAGCTCCCGTTCCACCACATCCCAAAGATGCTCTATTGGGTTGAGATCTGGTGACTGTGGGGGCCATTTTAGTACAGTGAACTCTTTGTCATGTTCAAGAAACCAATTTGAAATGAATCGAACTTTGTGACATGGTGCATTATCCTGCTGGAAGTAGCCATCAGAGGATGGGTACATGGTGGTCATAAAGGGATGGACATGGTCAGAAACAATGCTCAGGTAGGCCGTGGCATTTAAACGATGCCCAATTGGCACTATGGGGCCTAAAGTGTGCCAAGAAAACATCCCCCACACCATTACACCACCAGCCTGCACAGTGGTAACAAGGCATGATGGATCCACATTCTCATTCTGTTTACGCCAAATTCTGACTCTACCATCTGAATGTCTCAACAGAAATCGAGACTCATCAGACCAGGCAACATTTTTCCAGTCCTCAACTGTCCAATTTTGGTGAGCTTGTGCAAATTGTAGCCTCTTTTTCCTATTTGTAGTGGAGATGAGTGGTACCCGGTGGGGTCTTCTGCTGTTATAGCCCATCCGCCTCAAGGTTGTGCGTGTTGTGGCTTCACAAATGCTTTGCTGCATACCTCGGTTGTAACGAGTGGTTATTTCAGTCAAAGTTGCTCTTCTATCAGCTTGAATCAGTCGGCCCATTCTCCTCTGACCTCTAGCATCAACAAGGCATTTTCTGCCGCATACTGGATGTTTTTCCCTTTTCACACCATTCTTTGTAAACCCTAGAAATGGTTGTGCGTGAAAATCCCAGTAACTGAGCAAATTGTGAAATACTCAGACCGGCCCGTCTGGCACCAACAACCATGCCACGCTCAAAATTGCTTAAATCACCTTTCTTTCCCATTCTGACATTCAGTTTGGAGTTCAGGAGAATTTAATTTATTTTTTTAGAATACAATTTATCATTACAATGTGTCTACATTACAATTTAGAGTGATCTCTATCAAGAAGGTGACTGTATCTAAGTTATGTATTTCAGAAATGTACATATACAAATCACTCATTTAGCTAGCAATGTATTAAAGGCAGAAAACAATGAGCTCATCGAAGTAATGAATACATGTTGTAAACAAATAATTAGGATATATAAAAAAATTATGATTGGTGCATGTTGATTGAGAGTTTGCGCCATCTGAAGACCTTGCAGGAGCTGGTGTTGTCTCTTCACAGGTGTTGGTCATCTGAAGTCTTCATAAGAGGCTGGATACAAACTGGAGCTGACGTACTCTCTAGTTACCTCAGGATGGGCTTTACGAGATAAAACAGAAAAGCAAATAGAACATATTTAGCGTAGCTGCTGTTCATAACATTAAGCGAAGATAATCATGTGAATTTGATCTGAAATAACTATATAAGGTTAGGAGATGCATTATATGAATGCTAGGCTAAAGAGGTGAGTCTTCTAGATGTAAACTGGGAGAGTGAGTCTGAGCTCCGGACATTGAAGGCTATTCCAGGGTTTAGGAGCCAAATGTGAAAACGGTCTTCCTCCTTTAGTGGACGTGCACATCCTAGGCACTACCAGAAGCCCAGAGGTGTGTGATCTTATGAGAGTGTAAGGCGATAGAATATCGGTTAAATACACAGGAGCTAAATTCAGGGGCTTATAGGTCAGTAGCAATACTTTATATATGATACGGGACTTAATAGGTAACCAGTGTAGAGATGATAAAATTGGTGTTTTATAATCATATTTTCTTGACCTGGTAAGAACTCTAGCAGCTGCATTTTGGACTAATTGTTGCTTGTTTATTGAGGATGCAGGACAACCAGCTGGTAATGCATTACAGTAATCCAGTCTAGAGGTCATGATACTTGTGTTCATGTACTTGTGTTGAGTAGGCTATGTTTGGAGTCTAAGTGGCTATTTTACTGATTTACTAAGTCAAGTCATATATCAGCACACAATAAATACAATGCTTCAAGGAAATTAAGCATTTTTGGGACATTTTGCATTAAAGTACTCCAAGTGGTGCTGCACTGTGCATTTTGGCAGTAAGGTTTCCACGCGTGAGTAGCACTCTTTAGAAAGACTAGTTCTTTTACTTTAGACCTACATTTTAAAGCAAAAGTTTTAGCTCTTTACAGGGGTGAAACACAGAGAGTGTGGGTCATTAACTTTAAATGCATGCTGTTCTAAGCCTTCCTAATGCGTACTCTAAATGATTTCTAATTCTATATCCCAGTCGTTAGTAAAAATGACTCTGCTGTTTTGAGTGGAGTCGTGCCAGCGAGAGCGGTTACAGCCCGTTCTTTAGCCCTAGACTTGCCTCAATCATCCGCTTGATGAGGGCCAGACAAAAGCTAATGAATGCTGAATGTCTGTTTGTTGACAATCCATTTGGCTTTTAATTAAACTTTTAACTGTCCATTGGGCGCCCTCCCCAGACGCCTTGGCTTCACTTCTCGACGAATCTCACAGCCTTGAAGGAAGAAAAGGAAACAATAGCTGTATTATTGCTCTTTTATCAATCAGTATGTGTCAAGTAATTGAACCAGAATCATATCTGAACGCTGACCCCCGACGCCCCAGACCGCCTGTTTAATATCATCTTTCATTTTCAAACATTTTTCATTGTTTACATCAATACTAATTAAAAAGGGGACTCGCATAAGGTGGATGATAATGTCTGTTCTGAAGGGAAAATCATTTTAAATTCAAAGCCAGTAGAGGGAAACAGAATAAATCCTGTTCATTTTTATCCACAGGGAAGCTGATTTTTAGCCATAGCGTATAAACCTGACATTTGTTTAGTGGCTAAAATCATTCTTGGAAAAGGACTCCACAAAGTCCTCTGATCCTCCATTCATCCAAGGTTTGGTCATTTTTTTGTTTCACATACATACTTTTGATGGAATTTTGCTCTCATTTGAAATGATGCTGCCTTCACGTGCTATCAGAATTATTGTAAGTACGAATTTCTTACTTAAAATTAAATTAAAATTAAAGTCGTATTACCGCTGGGAAGCTAAGGGATAATTCTGATACCCAAGTTCCCGAGTTGGGCGGGCCATAAACTTTAAACATGGCCGAGGGGAGAACTGAACTATAGATTGCTGCTGTAACTGCTGTTTTTTATTCGTTTTTCCACAACAGCTACATTGCCTTGTCTTCTCATTACAGTAGTGCATATTTACATATATGAATAATAAAGTGTATTGTATGCTTTATACCGAGCAAAAATAGCCTGTATTTGACCATCCAGAATCATCAGCAAGCTGACTATCTACATAGCACAGTAAATGTTAATATGGTTGTCAATGAATGGGACGCTAAATATAATTTTGGCTTTAGTAAGATTTTCCCAATAAATAGGCAAGAATAAACCCGGTATTCTCCATGATTCCTGTTCTTTCCGACAGCAAAGCACTGTGACATGCTCATAATCACAACTTCAGAAGTGTTAAGTAAAAGTCCGATAGCACGTGAAGGCTATATAAGTGCATGAAATTACCATTTCCTCCCAAATTCAAATGACTGCAATGCATCTGAATACATTAATATGATTATTGTTTCCTTTTAATTAAATGTACTACTTTCATTGGATTGCAGTTATAAGAATTTGTGTTATAAACTTTTTATAAGAAAAAGTTTTTTTTTTTTTTTTTTTTTTAAGTGCTTTGTCAGGAAAACACAATGTACCTGAATGGTCATGAAATAGGCTTATTGTTTTGTTTATTTATAATTTGTAATATTTTTGCAAATAAGGTTTTGCAGCAGTGGCTCAAAAACCAACCTACTGTGAACATCTAGGTACCCCATGGAGTATTTCAGCATTAAAATGGAGCTGAAATGAGGA
The DNA here is from genome assembly GCF_949319135.1 of Squalius cephalus. Taxonomy (NCBI): domain Eukaryota; kingdom Metazoa; phylum Chordata; class Actinopteri; order Cypriniformes; family Leuciscidae; genus Squalius; species Squalius cephalus. The sequence goes on from NC_137123.1 coordinate 60,563,279, forward strand.
TTGGGTTAAAAATAATAAATCAAGATAAACATTTTAGTGTTCACAGAACATAACAATATTTCTTGGAACATCTAGTTTGCTTCAAGCAAACTTGTCAATGTATGGCCTCTGCATCTTCTGTAGCCTCTGGGTTTCCATATATATATATATTTCTTATGCTGTACCTAATTTATCATCGAATGTCCGCTGAATCATCATAAGTGAATTTAGGACTGTATTTATTCCTTTCCTGTGCTTCCATACTACACAACGCATGACAACAATGTATTTATTGCATTATGAATTTACTATTATGTGAGAGCAAATGTTAAATCCGTTAGACATGATTTAACTGTGAAATTAATTTCAAACTACCATAAATTGATGACAGTAGTGTTTAAAGCATCCAATTGATGGTGCGAGCTGCACAGAAATCTGCACAGAAAGCTCCATGACTTTCTTAAACAATTTGATTCACACAGTTTTACATATCCTTGGACACTTGCATGTTTATTTATGAGATAGGCAGAGGAAGGAACGATTTGTGAAGGTCCTCTAAGGCATAGCATATTGTTTGGCTCAGGGGAGGAAGGTCCAAAACTTTTGTCCTGGGCCCTGTGAATTTAAGTGCTGGTGTAGTGTCATGCCTTGGAGAGGCAGTTTATATAAAATAAAATAAAATGAGTTGTCCTCATTGTGCTAGGGAAAACAATCGGACACAATTTACACGACAATATCATTTTAAATGGTTTGCTTTTATTTTTAAGGAGTCATTTTAAAGAATTGCAGTTCAGTGACCATGTTTTGCAAGCTTCAGTCTTCCGAAATCATGTGATAACTTAGTGGTGTAATAAACCCAAATTTATGTCGTTTTCACCATGGTTGTGTGCCATGCAGAACTGCATCTAGAATGCCTTTTAAATTCCAATTTACTGAATTTGCTTTGAAGTAGCAAATAGGATGATGAATGTAAGAATGCAGGAAGTAGAATTAAAATGAATGGGAATTCATGGAAATCAATATTACTGTTCTAGCTCAGAGTGTTGGCTTGACAAAGTCTAGTTTTTAAGTTTATTTCAAACGCATTATGGTTTGAACGATTTTAGGGCGATAGATTTGATGTAGTATGCACTCCAGGCAGCTAGGTGGCAATGTGAAGCACTGCCACACAACAACACCAAGTCTGCGCGCCTGCGTACAACCTTCACACAACCCTTTAGACGGGAACGCGACGGTGGAGCGTTTTTAAGATTTCCACTCTAGAGGGTGGTTTCACTTTTTTGCATTTTTAAGCCCCAAAAACGGTCACCGTCTAAACGAAAGGCACATCTGATAAAATATTTTTACGTTTTCACCCGCGAGTGTTCTCGTGTAAACAGGGCCTTACTTGCTCACAGCAGTGTGTCGTGTGTGTATTGGCAGTAGCAAGTCATGTACTTGTTCAGCAGCAGCAGCAGCAATAACCAACAGCTGCAGCAGCATAGCAGATCTATTCTGCCAAGACCAAACATATAACATTGTCACACCCATTACCTTGCCAATCGCTCGAGAGTTGCCATGACAGAAATATATATATATATATATATATATATATATATATATATATATATATATATATATATATATATATATATATATATATAATCAATATATTTATATATATTTATATATATATACTACCATATATATATATATAATCAAAACAGTAATCTGTTTTAATGACAAAAGTTATTTCGGTATTGGAATTGGCAGTTGTTTATTAAAATCGGTATCAGCCAAAAGAAATCATATTGTGCATCCCTACCAGAAACAAATCCCTGTTAACAACCCAGGGGTTCGTTTCCACTTTATGTAAGGTCCTGTATCAAGACACATGAACCTGCATGTTGAAGTTCCCACATGTACATTGACCTCATTGGCAGGAAGTTCCTCTGTGATTAACCTTAATTGTGTTCATTGTGCTGTGAGCATATTCACCACGACAGGTGATGAGTGTGAGACAGCTGGCTTTAGCCTGATGAATGTTAATCAATGGCACACTGACTAAACTGTGTCCTGTTCTCTTTATTCCCAATGGCTGCTGAGAGACTGACAAATCGAGTTTGGCATGCCGTCTCATTTCGTATTCAGGCTTTGCTTTTTGCATTCAGGCTTTTTGTGTATTTACTCCAGAGAGAGTTATTAATATGTTCGAGTTTCTTCTCCTGGGTGGTAATTTTTTGGGAGAACAGGACAAGTGTTCTTTTCTAGCGCCTTCAGAATTGACTGTTCTCCCAGCTGTTGACATCTTTTTTCAAAAGTGTGTTAAACAGTTTAGAAGCAGATCTTCTAGAAGTGGTAAATGCCTCACTTATCTCTGGGAGTTTTCCAAACTCCCTGAAAACTGCAGTTGTCAAGCCCCTCCTGAAAAAGAGCAATCTGGATAAGACCATAACTATAGACCGATCTCAAATCTTCCTTTCATAGGCAAGATCATTGAAAAAGTTGTCTTCAATCAGCTGAACAAATTCTTGAGCTTGAATGGATCCTTTGACAATTTTCAATCTGGTTTCTGACCGCACCACAGCACAGAGACGGCGCTCATAAAGATAATAAACGATATTCGCTTAAATACTGATTCAGGCAAATTATCAGTGCTGGTACTACTCGACCTCAGTGCTGCATTTGACACTGTTGATCATAACATGCTTCTTGACAGGCTGGAAAACTGGGTGGGGCTTTCTGGGATAGTCCTAAAATGGTTCAGGTCATACTTAGATGGGAGAGGTTATTATGTGAGTATAGGAGACCATAAGTCTGAGTGGACATCCATGACATGCGGAGTCCCTCAAGGCTCAATTCTTGCGCCACTCCTGTTCAACCTGTATATGCTCCCAATGAGCCAAATAATGAGAAAGAACCAAATTGCTTACCACAGCTATGCAGACGACACACAGATCTACTTAGCCCTATCGCCTAACGATTACAGCCCAATTGACTCCCTGTGCCAATGCATTGACGAAGTCAACAGTTGGATGTGTCAAAACTTTCTTCAGTTAAAAAAAGACAAAACTGAAGTCATTGCGTTTGGAAACAAAGATGAAGTTCTCAAGGTGAACGCATACCTTCACTCTAGGGGTCAAACAACTAAACATCAAGTGAGGAATCTTGGTGTGACACTAGAGTCAGACCTTAGTTTCAGTAGTCATGTCAAAGCAATAACTAAATCAGCATACTATCATCTGAAAAATATTGCAAGAATTAGATGCTTTGTTTCCAGACAAGACTTAGAGAAACTTGTGCATACTTTCATCACCAGCAGGGTGGATTATTGTAATGGACTCCTCACTGGCCTTCCCCAAAAGACCATAAGACAGTTGCAGCTCATACAGAACGCTGCCGCCAGGATTCTGAGCAGAACCAGAAAACATGAACATATCACACCAGTCCTCAGGTCTTTACACTGGCTCCCAGTTAAATTTAGGATTGATTTTAAAGTATTATTACTGGTATATAAATCATTCAATGGCCTAGGACCTCAATACATTGCAGATATGCTCACTGAATATAAACCCAACAGATCACTCAGATCATTAGGATCATATCAGCTTGAAATACCAAGGGTTCACTCTAAGCATGGCGAGTCCGCTTTTAGCTATTATGCCAGCCGCAGCTGGAACCAGCTTCCAGAGGAGATCAGACGTGCTCCTACTGTAGTCACATTCAAATCCAGACTCAAAACACTTCTGTTTAACTATGCATTTACTGAATGAGCACTGTGCCGCTGTCCGTACTGTACTGTATTTTATTTTATTTTTCTAAACTGTTTTAATTATTCTTATTTCTTTTTATTATTTTAATTTCTTCTATGTAAAGCACTTTGAATTGCCATTGTGTATGAAATGTGCTATATAAATAAACTTGCCTTGCCTTGCCTTGCCTTGCCTACGAAACATCCCTGGGTAGTGAGAACGGATAAGCAGATGTCTAACCAGGTGTCTATGAAGGGTTGCAATCATACAAGTATTAAACAGAATATCATATGGAAAAGTGGTTCTCATCTGGTTCAGATCATAATTCTGTTCCCGATAAGATTCTGGACAGCAGGTTAAAAACAATATTTCATGCAAATAACAAAATACAGCAAAACATATATGATTGTGCTTGGTTAGAAATTACAGGCGTATCATCTTTTAAAAGGGAGGAAAATAAGAAACAACTATTGCTATATTTTTCCACTAAGGTCCTCTAAAGTCAAATGTTAGCTTTGTGGTGAAACAAACCCAACCCCATTCAGAACTCGATTTCTAATTGAAATTGCAATTCTGGATCCATACAGAAAATTCCAATTCAGTTCCTGAATTTGCAAGGAATCAAACGCAAGAAATGAGAAAACTCTGCTATATTTTCTTGTTGTTCATATCACAGGTCTACAGTATTTAGTACAATTTTGTCTGGTAGAAGCTAGTGAAATATGTCCACATCTTCCATTAACCATAAACGAAACAGTGATCCGGACTACTTCTAATAAAATGTGTTTATACTTTAGCACACTTTAATAGTTAAGTAAATAATTAATACTTTGTAAAATAAAAATATTATTTATTAGGTTTATTTTATTATTTATTTTACTTTTGTTTGATAAATGATACTGGTACTGGGTTGCCTCTTGATGTCCTGAAAACCTATTGAGAACCTCTGATCTAGAATTTATTCAGAAACATGTGCATCGGTTTTATTGAATGCATCTGCCACTCATTTGTGTCGCTCCATCAGTTGCAGGATGGCAGAGGTGTTTTATAAGCACAAAAGCACAGCAGTGAACTGTCAGCTAGTAGCACTCTTTACCTGGAAAAGGTGGACAGGAAAGTGGAAAACAATTCAATTTTCTTTCATTTGTCAGATGATTACAACTAACCTGCACAGTATTCACAGTATCCCGTTTATCAGTGTGTGTGTGTTTACTGGGATTTGAACCCATGACCTTCTCATTGTCAACAACATGCTCTACCAGCCGAGCTTTCCAGGAATCTGGTCTACAAATGCCTTCCTGGGAATAAAACCCAGCTATTGGTTTAGAGATAGAAATGATGTAAGTCAGTCAAACCCCATGAAGAAAGTGCTTTTATAGAAGGTGTCACTGCATGCAAAACTTTTTCTGCTGGTAGAACACAAAATGGCTTTTTCGTGGCACAGTATTTATAATAAAGGTGAAGTTTCAGAAATCAAAGGTTCCGGAAAACCAGCACTCACAGACCATTACCTGCTGTCTCTTCCATCAACTACTACAACATCAGTTCAGGGTTGGTGCAATACTATGCAACTGAAAACTGAACAGAAAAGTCAACCAGCTTAAAAGAGTGTTTGGGATTCAATCAAGCTTTTGTCTGTCAGCATATGTGGAATACTGCCGACTAAATAAATGAATTTAACACTTACAATAAGACATAATGGAAGTGCACAAGGCATTTCAATGGTTTAGCAGCAGAACTGTAACGCTTGTATTTTTGTTAAATCACTTACATGAATTATTTAGTAAAATAAAAATAAAAAAGGCTGTGAAATTGTTTAAATCATACGCTTTTTGAGATTGGTTACATGGCAGAGCTTCACTTTTTTCCTCACTACATTTTTCCTGCAATGCACCATTGAAATCGATGTACCTTAAACTTTAGTATGTATGCCCAAAGACAGAAACTCAAGGGATAGAATAGCAAAATCAAAAACAAAGCAACATACTTAAGTTAGTTCAATGTAATGAAAGTTGTCCTGCACTGTCTGGGAAACAAATGAAGCACTTCAAGTTGTACAAAAAGTCCAATTCAGCTAGCAGGACACGGTACCTGCATTTCAAGGATGTGGATCAATTTTTAAGCCAGTTTTGGGTGATGGGGTCAGAACGTTTAAGAGTGTTTTAAGTAAACATTAAATGTAAATCTATAACTCTGATTAGAGGTTTGAGGCTACGACTCTCCAGCAGTTACCAATGCACTCTAAAAAAATATTGGGTTATTTGCCCAGTGTTTGGCAGACGTAACAACCCAATATTTGGGTAGTTTGTGTACACTTGAATTACTTCTAAATGTTTAAATTTTTACTTCTAATATTTGTTAAACGAGCTTAAATGTGTGCAATATGTATTCAAAAATATATAAAATATGATCAAAGAATTATCATGCAAACCAGTGCTTTTGTGAGTAAGTAAAGTAAAACATCTTCAGTAAATGTAATAGAAAGCTATTGAAGGCATACGAGGTGAGTTTTAGAAAAGCTTATGAATGAGTATTTATTGAAACCCGTACTTGTTTTTCACTTACTGTTCTTTCACCTAGCAGCTGTATTGTACCTTTATCAAGCACCTGGACAAGGACACCTGCAGGATTATAATTCACTTACTTTGCGTCAATTCAAATCATATGGCACAGTCGAGGTCTTACCTTGAGAACCTTGTTTTGCTGTATACCAGCCTTGCAACAGGGCATGCCTATGATGCCTTTATAATGCTGTATAGTTTTGCCCACCATGTTTTGGAACAGAGCATATGTGCCACCTTGTGAGGAAATGCATCACCACAGAGTCAGAACAACCGGTCTTACCAAATAATGAACGTGTGTGGCTAAACTGAGTCTCGCTGGGCCGGTGATTAATCAGCAGGAGACCTGACACATGAGAGAGACAGACAGCCACACTAAAGCTGCTCTGCTCACTTCAGAGAAAAGACCCTCACTATATCTCACAGTGGTTTTGAAACAAAGCAGTATTAGTTACTTGGTCAAAAGAAGGAGGTCTCTGCCTCTGAGACCCACAGCTTTGAATCCTGCGGGGACGTAAATGAGAGACAGCGAGGAGATACCCGGACGGATTGGTTTTGGCAAGAAAAGTCTTGGCTCGGGCTGATTCATGTGAAGGCCAGGCCGGGATTTTCGTTCTCAACGGGGTCTCAAGGGCTTCAGCGGTGACCTAGATCTCAAAACTATGCCTGCAAGACCCTGGAGGGGCTCGCCTCAACTCTGCCTGGGGACTCTGGCTAACAGGGGAAGACGTATATGAGGTTGTTTCAGAGGCCACGGAAGCCCCAAGAACCCATCAGTCACAAGACGGAGATAACAGCAAGGATCAAGATTCAAGAACGTCGTTGTGCGGTATATTCACATCGCTTAAAGGACAATTCCGGTATTTAACACTTTGAGTCTATTTTATAGTTTGTTTTGGATGAACAAGAGTGGTGGACAAAGACATTTTGACAATGGTTCCTGTCGCGACTTTATGACTATTTTAGAATTGCCCATGACCGCATTTGAATGGGAGTCAATGGCCACGCACAAACATGTCCTTAAAACAACCCTTAACGTTCGTTTTCAAAACTGTGCAACTCACCGAGTGGTTAGTGGTGTTCGTTGATGTTCCAAAACAAGTAGCGTAGCGAAATACAGTTTATGTCTTGTTTTATTTGGCATTTTGTAAAATCCATTGATTTCCATTGGAGGACTAATTGCTCGTTGATATTACTGCGCTAACGGAAACGGAAAGGATGCTGTTTACATTTGATTGTAGTCTTTTAGGTCTTTTCGCTCGGTTTCCTGTCTCTCAGAAGCTATGCTCGCCTCAGAAGGCTAGCGTGAGCAGAGCAACGGAAGTTGCGGAAGAGCGGAAGTTTATACGCGGTTGTGAGGTATCTGGAAAAATAGTTCCACTATAGAAAAATAAACGGATTGAAATCATACATTGCGCCGATATATTTGTTTTTAATCATCAACGAACACCACTAACCACTCGGTGAGTAGCACAGTTTTGAAAACGAACGTTAAGGGTTGTTTTAAGGACATGTTTGTGCATGGCCATTGACTCCCATTCAAATGCGGTCATGGGCAATTCTAAAATAGTCAAAAAGTCGCGACAGGAACCATTGACAAAATTTCTTTGTCCACCACTCTTGTTCATCCAAAACAAACTACAAAATAGACTCAAAGTGTTAAATACCGGAATTGTCCTTTAATCAAACACAGTGAGAAAGGCCCTTTAGTTTACCATTTGTCGTCGAGTCATAGCCAGTACTGTCTTAAATAGCCCATGTGAAGCACTTTATCTTTAATAACATGGGATTTTGACCAAATGAGTGTCCACAAACTGTAGCTACAATAAACTTCATAACCTGCAAACGTAGCGCAATGCCTCAGATGTGACCGCTCTAATGACGGACAAAACATGTAGGCTATGTCTGAAACTATCAGAAATTCATTGGTAAAAAAAAAAAACTCGTAAATTCTCAGTGGTAAAATGTTAATACTATAATGACACATTACTGACTATATATAAAGCCACAATATCAACTTTGACAATGTGGTGTTTAATTATTTAAAAAGTGCAGTGTTTTGTCCATTTCCTGAATAGAACGAGGTTTCCGCCCAACAGCAATGTGATTAGATAGACAAAAGTATGAGGACACCCCCTTCTAATTAAAAGGTAATTTCTATTCAATATATTTTTAACTGCAGTACCAAGCAATGGCATTCTGCAACCATGTTCCAACACCTGGAAAACTGAAGGACCAACTCCATGTTAACGTCCCTGGTTTTGACATTAATTGTTCATCATATGGGAAAGTCCACATCCTTTTGACTGTGTAGAACAGATAGATCCTTAGATCAGCATTTTCCATCAAATTCAGATGCCCATCTGCAGGAAAATCTTTCCAAGAATGCCTGAGCATGTGAGTTCGACCATGTCTCGGTCACTAAATGGGTTGGGAATTGGGAAACTGAAGCCAAATTGCAAAAAATCAGGTAGAAGGGCTCTTCAATGTCAGAGTGAGCTAGATGAGGCTTGACATGGGTATTGACCTTGTCATCAGTTCTGTTTTGACAAGGTAAGAAGGCGAGATTGTGGTCAGAGTCCATCATCTTTGGCCTGTCAGTTGCTCTTTTGTCTATGTGACTTGAAGCTCTAAACCAGAGACAGTTTGTCACAGCAGCATATAGTTGTTCTCATTGCTCTTGATTTCAAGTATTTATAAAATGCTTTGCAAATCAAACATGCATATCCATCTCATTTTTCTTCACAACTTAATTGTCATACGCAGTGAGTCGTTAAAGAGCTACATTTGTTGCTTTAATGAACGTGTCGGCTTGGTAATGCTCCTGCCCATCTGATACTTACTATACGTTTCTTTTTTTCATTGCTCCAAAAATGTTCCAGGACCAAAGCTGTTTTTTATTCAAAGCTGAATAAAAGCAAACATTCAGTTCCTTTTTCCTATTAAATTGGGCTTCATTTTTCATAATTTATTGGGTTATAGACCGTTTTATTATCTTCTTGCAGAAAGATTGTCCTGCTCCATCGGTGTAGTATATTTTTCACTACATCTGGAGCGTGACATTTTCTCTATGCTGAGTCGCACCTGTGGTGTGAAAAAAAAGGAAAGATGGCTGACAGGCGAGACAATGATAAACAACATCATTAATTTTCATTAATTTTACAGGTATCTGAAAATGAGCTGCAAATACTTTCAAAAATATCATTGCAGTGTTTATCTTCATAAGTGTTTCTTTGTTTCCACATTAACCAGTCAGTATATATTTGAAATGCCACAAGTCACAAATGAGATAAAATTGGCTGAAGTGTGATTAACATAGATGTCAATGCAATGTCAAAACAAGGCAGGATCGTACCAGTCCTACTTAATTACTTTCAGAGTTTGTTATTGTACCCAGAAGTCTGTAGACTGTGACAATTAAAGGACGATAAAGATAAGAATTGCTTTATTGTAAAGGGCGAATACAAACACTGCAATTAAATTAGGTTGTTAATACATATTTTAATGTGTAATTTTGTTTTGTACACACACAGTTCAGTCATTTACAGGAGTGACAACCCAGTTTACAAAAAAAAAAATCAGTTACAGAAAACCACAATTCTGTACAGTGTGAATGAAATCAAACTGAATAACTATTAATGATGTTAGTAAATGCATGTTCGAGATGTGTCTCTCTTCTGTATGTACGGCACAAGAAAATACAGGGAAAAGTTACAATCCTTGACTCATTCATGTTGCCAGATCTTGCTAAAAAGAAGAGAAAAACAGTGAAGAACAATCCCATAATAAACCCAAATACAAATACAAATTCTTTATAGAGATCGACCGATATATATATATATAAATAAATATATATATATATATATATATATATATATATATATATATATATATATATATATATATTTTTTTTTTTTTTTTTACCCATACCTATTATTTGCATGTTTATGTGCCTGACAACCGATCTACAGAACCGATATTTATTTATTGTTATTTATTTAGGTTTTTAATGATTATAACTACAACACTGAACTGAACAAACTGTTTTATTTAACACTTTTTTTTCAATACTGTAATTTCTACAATTTAACTCCCTCCTTGAATACAAAACAAAACACACTTCTACATCAATAAATAGTTTTTTTCATCAGTGTTAATTATTTTTTTTTAAACTCTATCAAAACCAAATCAAATACAATGTGAATAAATTACTTTAAATCAATTTTTCACATTTTGATAAAAGGGGTTCGATTTTTAGTAGCATACGTAGGACAACGGTCTGTATGCAATATGTACACACTAACAGAACTCAATTATCCATGAATAATAGTATACTGACAATTTTCATTAGCATTATATTTCAACGACAGCTGGTAGAGATTGACCAAAGTTGCTGATAGACTTTGTCAGCAGCCCAACATCAATGATTATATCTATGCTTTAAGATATGGGGCTTTACCGTGGCCAGCTGCTCATCCTTGGATAACACAGATAACAAACATTGTCTTCAGCTATCATGGTGCTACTTAATTCACCAGACAGATGTTGAGAAGAACAGAATTCTTGGCAGGCGTGTGAACAGCTGGCCGGTGGTGCTTGAGTCTCAGGGAAGCGAAGATCGCAGCGCTCTGCCAGGGAGCAGCTTTTGCAGTAGTCAACTTGAGAAAGGTTATAAGAGTCTCTCTTTAATCAAGTTTTTAGCAGGCTGTCTAATAAACTACACCCTGTTAAAGTTGTGATAAATCAGTAAGACGATGCTGACGCTTATGAGCTCTACTCTTTAAATACGGCTGGCAGCTCCGTTTATTCACAAACACTGTGTTTGTTCTATTTGATTCATAAAGGGACAGAAATATTGGGAATTGGGTGGGATTGGAAGAAAATGTGAGGTTAACCGCCATATTGGCTGATATCAAAGGTGCATTTCGGGATTTTAAGGTGTTGCTAGGGTCTTCTAAATGGTTGTTAGGTGGGGTTTTTTTGTGGTGTTTGATGAGGCAAATCTTTTGACTAACCATAACTCTATTACAAAACCCAGAGAAACGCTTTGCTATCTGCACTCAACATAGGCAGCTGACTTCTAAGGGGCCGTTCACACAGAGCATTTTCCATTCCACTGCGCTATACTTTTGATTGTTTTTTAATCTAAACGCGCTAGATGAACGTCTTTAACTGTTGTTCACATCTCACGTCGTTTGCAGAGTCTCGTGCATGACACGGCATTCTAAAAATGTGGCACTCAAGTTGAAAGAAGTTCATCTTTTAAAAACGTGTCTCTACCTTGCGCTTTTTTCGTTCCACTGACCTGCATCTCGCGTTTTTAACCCTCTGAGGTCTGAGCTGTTTTCTGGGCCCTGGAGGTGTTCTGACATGCTCTGACATTTCTGGTTATTTCTGTTACTTGTGACATTTTCATGGCTAAAGTCTAATTACACTGTATTCAGCACAAACTCTGCTACAATAATATATCAGCAGCATGTATGTAAAAGTTTGTAGTTTTGAGATAATGACATTTATGCGTGGTTTGTGAAAATACAAAAAAAAAAAAATCTCACTGAAATAAGGCCATGAAACCCATACTGATTATTTCTTCACAAGACTTTTGAAAATTGTATGACGTAGCCTAGAATATTTGCTGCAAAACTATGTGAAAATCACCCTGACTGCTCATTCAGATAAGACAATATATTGATTTAAAAATGTTACGACGTGTTTTGTGTTAGAAAGCTTTATGCGGGAGCTCATTAATATGTAAGCTTTTCTCACCTGAGAAAGACAAAGAACCTCCCCTAACGGCCCTATTAGGAGCTATCAGGCCCTGCCATTCTGAGCAACCTTGCACAATACTGTAAATGAGGAGATTTAAAAAAGAATGGCTTTTAAATTGTTTGGATTTATTTACAACACAACATAATCCAAAGATACACAACAAATGCCAAAAAAGCACTTCAAAGACAGAGACCTTTGTGCCATTCCTAAAAACATTGTACATACCTTTCATTTCCAAGATTTTCACTTTACCGTGTTCACGTACAGAGACTCATGTGAATGTTGAAGTCCTCAGTGGCATCTGGGCCCTGAAAAAAAAAAAAGTGAACATACTGATATCAAGAGAAAGGCCTGCACGATTTTGGAAATAAATATTAGATTTTTCTGGTTAAAATTGCTTTTTAAAATTCCTTTTTAAAATTCACAGAATACACACACACACACACACACACACACACACACACACACAAATGTTTCCAACAATATATAATATAATGAACACCAGGTTTGTTGTGCCTTGTAGGCATAAGGTATATGCGCAGTGCCAGATAAAATAATAATAACAATAAATAACCTATAGCAGTATAAATCTTCCAAAAGATTTCAGTAACAACTAAGCTAGAGAAAAATATATTGATTATCATGTTACTTCAAATGTTTCCATCCATTATGATGATATGAAATGAGATAATAATAAAAACATGAAGCCGTTTGGTGCGTTTTGCTTTCATCAAAAATATGATACAGTACATTCAAACGCGATCGCGCAGGAAAATATGATACATTCAAACGCGATCGCTATCAAAAATATGATACATTCAAACACGATCGCTATCAAAAATATGATACATTCAAACGCGATCGCGCTCAAATATAAAACATTATGGTTACCATATCTACGTTTGAGCAGATATCCACAAACACAGTAACAGTAAACACGGGTCTAAATATTATAATATTCCCCATATATCTAGCAACAGTTCAACTGCAACGTGACATTTATGCAACAATAACAAACTAATATGTAAGAATTTCTTACCTTACACCTTTCTTGTCTTCAAATCGCGTTCTTTTTCTTCTGAGGTAGCCTAAATCCAATGTAAGCTCAGGCACGTCTTTCAAACTCGACGAAATGTGAAGTGAAGTGTTTTGTTGTTGAGGTAATGAGCGAGACGCGGTCCATGTGGAGATTTGCATGTGAATATCTTTTGCGCGAGTGGGCGTGGCCAAATTAACTGTAATGAGGAAGCGTTTGAGAAGCTGGACATCTTGTTGGTTTTATACAAATTACTTAAACAGAGAATATTTGTTTTCGTTTTGAATCCGATCATTTAAAAGTACACACTTAAATGTTTATAAAGGTATATGGCTCATAAATGTGTGACAAGTATTCGCTGAGTTTTGTTTCAGTTTATAGACGTGCTCAAGAAAAAAAAGTTCACCGCGACGGAGAGGCAGAACGCACACCCTGTTTATTTTCTTTATTTTACAAAAGCACAATGTTTTGGTTTGAATGTAAGTGGACACATACAAAAGGAGAAATATCACAGATTCTTTTTTTATATTTCTTTTTTCTGTATGACTATAAATGACTGAGTAATTTAAGTTTATAGTGCTACAATGTGGAGAAAATCCAGCAAAACGCGCCCGCGCGTTTGTCGACCTCAGAGGGTTAACAGCAAAATCACATTCTGTGTGAACTGGCCCTAAGGCAGCATTGCAATTGAAATGTAATTTGATTTGGAACGCTCTTCTTAGGCCACAACTTCAAATGTGCTACTCTTGAACCGCACAACAAGAGCTTCCAATACAGTTTGATGTTAGCATGTTGCCAAGCTAACAATGCAGTACTCAAATACAAAATCACACAATATTCAAACAAACAAACCAAACAAATGAGGTAGAGTTATAGTAAAGACTGGCAAGAGGCAAGAGCAGCTTCCAAATCCTCAGTACTCAATTTAGTTGGATCTGTCTGCTGCTTTTGACACAGTTAACCACCGGATCTGCATGTCATCCCTCATAACGAATGATATCTCAGGAACCGAACTCCAATGGTTCAAGTCTTACCTCTCAGGGTGTTTGTGGATGGGGTAAGGTGTCTAAGTTGCAACATCTAGCTACTGGGGTGCCTCAGGGCTCAGTGGTGGGACCACTTCTCTTCTCCATCTACATGTCATCACTAGGATCTGTCATTCAGTAACATAGTTTTTCCTATCACTGATACGTTGATGACTCACAACTTTACCTCTCATTCCAGCCAGATGATCCGATGGTTGCTGCTCACATCTCGCCTACCTGACTGACATTTCCTGCTGCATGAATGACTATCACCTTCAACTCAACCTTGCAAAGACAGAACTGCTTGTGGTTTCAGCCTATCCAACACTTAATCACAACTTCTCCACTCAGCTAGTTTCATCAACCATAACTCCATCAAGGACAGCCAGAAACCTTGGAGTTGTGATTGATGATCAGTTAAACTTCACTGACCAGATTGCTAGAACTGCCCGGTCCTGCAGATTTTCCTAATACAGAATTAGGAAGATCAGGCCCTTCCTATCGGAGAATGCTACACAACTTCTTGTCCAAGCTCTTGTTCTGTCCAGACTGGACAAAGGTAATGCTCTCTTGGCAGGACTTCCAGCATCACTGTCAAACCTCTACAACTGATCCAGAATGCTGCAGCAAGAGTGGTCTTTAACGAGGTGAAGAGAGCGCACATCACACCTCTCCTCATAAAAATGACACTCGTATCAAATTCAAGGCACTGATGTTTGCCTACAGAACAACCACTGGCTCTGCTCCCCACCTAAACTCACTACTTCAGACCTATGTGCCCTCCAGAAGCTTGCGTTCTGCAAGTGAACAGCGCCTTGTAGTGCCATCCAAAAGAGGCACTAAATCATTTTCATGGACCTTTACTTGTACTGTTCCAAGTTGGTGGAATGACTTCTCAACCCGACCTGCCATTTTCACGAAACGGTTAAATACGCACTTTTTTTCGTCAACACGACCTATTAAAGGTCCCATGACATGCTACTTTTTGTAGGCTTTAATATAGGCCTTAGTGGTCCCTAGTACTGTATCTGAAATCTCTTTCCAAAAATTCAGCCTCGGTGCAGAATTATAGCCATTACAAGCCAGTCCCAGAATGAGTTCCTTCAGACGGGCCGTTTCGGTGTCTGTAGCCTTAAATGATAATGAGGAGGAGAAAAGCGGCGCAAGGTGGAGGGTGGGTGTGGCCTTGACCATCTTGCGCAACGGTACCGTGGCGTGCATGTTTACGTTGGATATAGCAATGGCACGAAGACACGCAGTCTTTCAAGCATTTCAGTTTGACCCAGAATCTGATCCGGATGGAGAAGCAACGGATGAAGAAGTTGCAAGTGAGCGGCTCCAGCAGGACGTTTCCGAATGGTTAGTTTAAAATATTATGTCTGGATACGGTACTTTATTCAGATGGTTTACAGTTATTATCATGTAGCTAACGCTAACCTACTGTTGCCTTTTCATGAGAGATCTGTAACGTCTGTATTTATCTTATTACAAATTACATCAAGCTCTGCGATCTTGAAATGCGGATATTTTGCGCGCCATATAACCAACAGGAAAACGGTTATCCAAATAACAAAGAAGTGTACAACACTCGCGTTACAGTGTGTGTATTCACACACATAAACTGCATAGCTGCATAGCTAATGTTACAGCCACATTCTACGTGTAACAATCTAGGTAACCATAAACATTAAAGCAACACACTTATATATCATTAGTTGACTTACTTGTCCGAGGTGTGTAGCTGAGCCAAAGATAGTGATCCACACTTTAGTTTCAGACGTTCAGCAAGCCCAGCTCTGTATTGACCCTTCGGTGTTCATTTGTACATCCAATTATTGAGCAATTATTATGCTTCGCTCGCTCAAAAGCCATGATATCTCTCGTGGACAAACTAAAATCACGCGCACGCGTTACTTCCTAGCTCATTTTCTCATGGGCGGAAAATATTCTCTGGGCGGGCAAAGCAGAGACAGGGGAGGTAACATTTCCTCCTTATGACGTCATAAAGAGGAGATTCAAGATCAGCGCGTATGAGCCTCCATTTTCTCAAAGGCAGAGAAAGATAGCAAAAGCTCGATTTACACCGATTGAAATTTCTAGAAATTTGGGGACCATATACAGGCTAGGGGAACTCATATTAATGTTAAAAAACCTCAGAAAGTGAAAATGTCATGTCATGGGACCTTTAATACTAACACTTACTATATATTAAAATAAGTAAATAATAACCTTGCTGTGTGTACTGTGCTAGACTAACTGGGACTAGTTACAGCACTTGCTTATTGTTGCCCTATTGTTGGCATGATTGCTGCTATTACTCTACTCATTTGAAATTAGCTTTGGATAAAAGCGTCTGTTAAATGATTAAAAGTAAATGAGTTTGTTGCAGTGCATTCTGGAATTGGCTTCAAAGGGATATGAAAAAATAAAGTTGTGTTAGTTTTAGTAATACACTATGTTTATTAATATTTTGAATTGCCTTTCTTTTTTATATGTTCAGTTTCCATTTCAGACTTAGTTTTAGTAATTTTGCAACAGTATACACTTTTGTCATTTTTAATATTTATATATAGCTTTGATTTATTTTTATTTAAGTTTTTCAGTTTTTTTAAAAAATTCAAATGTATAATTTGTAAACTTAACTTTTTTTTTTTTTTTTTTTTTTTTTTTTTTTATTATTATTACTTTTGCTTTCACTGTAAAAAAATTCTAACCTCTCCAAGGCAAAATTTTCTAGTGACTGGTCACATCTAAATTTTTTAATTGGCTCAAGTGCAATTCTTGTTGCAATAGTCTGTTAACATTGGCTCAATGAGAAATAATACGTCAGACTAATTGAAAAATTTAGACGTGATCAGTCACTAGAAATCTTTGACTTGGGGATGTAATTTTTTTTACAGTGTTGGTTTAGAGAATAACATTAACAACACTGACTAAGGTTATACTACCTTAGAGTTTGGCCAAATGTAGGCATCATAAAACGGAACGAGAGTGCCAGGAGTATACCATACAATAGTGTACTTACACTGCCTTAAAATGATGTCTTGGTAGGCATTGGCTTTTGTCACAGAGCTTATGTCTCCTCAGCTTAAGCTCTATGAAAAGCTCAGTTTCTTCATTATTCTCGGACAAGACCATGGAAGGCACACATTTACTCTTAATTAGGTTGACCTTTTCCATTCAGGTCACTGCAGGATAGGTGATGAAAAAAAATCTTCAGTGAAGACCATCAGTCTTCCTGAACCCCGACCGCTTTGATTCAAATGTTTCATTTCAGCAACCAGCCACCAACAGAACTGACAACCTGACCAAACGATATCACACTTCCCATCATGCCCCAAAGAAAATGTTAAAGGTTTTCTGCACTGCTAATGGTACCCAACGGAATGGCAAAAACTAGATATGCATGTCCTGAAGTAAATGTGAGTATTGCTTATTGGTGCAAAACTTGCTGTCACAGTGTTGGAGTTTGGCTCTCGTTCCAATATAGGGTCAAATCAACCAAATTGCGGAAAGTTCTCTGGCTCAAATTCTTGATTTTGTTCTTTTTTTTTTCTTTTTTTTTTTTTTTTCTGAAGACAGACAAAGATAAATAATGATAACAAACTAAATATTAAATGTCATATATCAATATTTATTGAGTAATCCACAATTTTGCATGCCAATGGTATCAGTTCAAATTGGAAAAAGCAGTTGTCAAGTCCCTCCCCCAACCCCATTTGCATGCCTGTAACCATTTTTGAACTGTCACCATTGACATAATGCAACAAAGATTGCTAAAGTCAACAGGTTTTACTAATAGACTTCAGAATCTATGTGCAAAAATAAAAAAATGATGCTGATATCTTTCCAAAGTCAAATAATTCCAAAAATCAGGTGACCACCCTATAGCCTATAGACTATAGGGCATGTTTCTATATGGTTGTTAACCCTCTGGGGTCTGAGGTGTTTTCTGGCCCTGGAGGTGTTCTGACATGCTCTGACATTTGTGGTTATTTCTGTTACTTGTGACATTTTCATGGCTAAAGTCTAATTACACTGTATTCAGCACAAACTCTGCTACAATAATATATCAGCAGCATGTATGTAAAAGTTTGTAGTTTTGAGATAATGACATTTATGCGTGGTTTGTGAAAATACAAAAATAAATTCTCACTGAAATAAGGTCATGAAACCCCTACTGATTATTTCTTCACAAGACTTTTGAAAATTGTATGACGTAGCCTAGAATATTTGCTCTAAAACTATGTGAGAATCACCCTGACTGCTCATTCAGAGAAGACAATATATTGATTTAAAAAATTTACGACGTGTTTTGTGTTAGAAAGCAATATGCGAAGGGGCGGATCATCTCATTAATATGAAAGCTTTCCACACCTGAGAAAGACAAAGAACCTCCCTAATGGCCCTATTAGGAGCTTATCAGGGCCCATCATTCTGACCACCCTTGCACAAAGAATGAGGAGATTTAAAAAAGAATGGCTTTTAAAATTGTTTGGATTTATTTACAACACAACATAATCCAAAGATACACAACAAAAAAGCACTTATTGAAGAAAGAGACCTTTGTGCCATTCCTAAAAACATTGTACATACCTTTCATTTTCTAAGGTGTTTGATTTTCACTTTACCATGTTCATGTACAGAACATGTACTGTGAATGTTGAAGTCAGCAGGACTCAGTGGCATCTGGTTCCTGAAAAAAAAAAGAAAAAAAAAGTGAACATACTGATATCAAGAGAAAGGCCTGCACGATTTTGGGAATACATTTTAGACTTTTCTTGTTAAAATTGCTTTTTAAAATTCACAGAATACACACACTCACACAAATGTTTCCAACAATATATTATATAACGAACACCAGTTTTGTTGTGCCTTGTAGGTATAGGCTATGCGCAGTGCTGCATAAAATAATAACAATATAGCAGCCTATATATATTTTCAAAAAGATTTCAGTAACAACTAAGCTAGAGAAAAATATATTGATTATCATGTTACTTCAAATGTTTCCATTCGTTATGATGATATGAAATGAGATAATAGTAAAAACATGAAGCCGTTTGGAGCGTTTTGCTTTTCCAAAATATGATACATTCAAACGCGATCGCGATCAAAAATATGATAGGCTACATTAAAACGCGATCGCGATCAAAAATATGATACATTCAAACGCGATCGCGCTCAAATATAAAACATTATGGTTAGGCCTACCATATACTTATCTACGTTTGAGCAGATATCCACAAACACAGTAACAGTAAACACGGGTCTAAATATTATAATATTCACCATATATCTAGCAACAGTTCAACTGCATTGTGAAATTTATGCAACAATAGCAAACTAATATGTAAGAATTTCTTACCTTATCTTTCTTGTCTTCAAATATCGTTCTTCTTCTTCTGATGTAAATCCAATGTAAGCTCAGGCACGTCTTTCAAACTCGACGAAAAGTGAAGTGAAGTGTTTTGTTGTTGAGGTAATGAGGGCGATCGCGTTCCATGTGGAGATTTGCATGTGAATATCTTTTGCGCGAGTGGGCGTGGCCGAATTAAAAATAATTAGGAAGTGTTTGAGAAGCTGGACATCTTGTTGGTTTTATACAAATTACTTAAACAGAGAATATTTGTTTTCGTTTTGAATCCGATCATTTAAAAGTACACACTTATATGTTTATAAAGGTGTATGGCTCATAAATGTGTGACAAGTATTCGCTGAGTTGTGTTTCAGTTTATAGACGTGCTCAAGAAAAAAAAGTTCACCGCGACGGAGAGGCAGAACGCACACCCTGTTTATTTTCTTTATTTTACAAAAGCACAATGTTTTGATTTGATTGGAAGTGGACACATACAAAAGTAGAAATACCACAGATTATTTTTTTATATTTCTTTTTTCTGTATGACCATAAACGACGGAGAAATTTAAGTTTATAGTGCTACAATGTGGAGAAAATGCAGCAAAACGCGCCGGCGCGTTTGTCGACCTCAGATGGTTAAGCAGTCTCTAAGGGGTTGTAAGTCATTGCTAGGC
Organism: Squalius cephalus; assembly: GCF_949319135.1. Classification (NCBI taxonomy): domain Eukaryota; kingdom Metazoa; phylum Chordata; class Actinopteri; order Cypriniformes; family Leuciscidae; genus Squalius; species Squalius cephalus. The sequence goes on from NC_137123.1 coordinate 60,583,410, forward strand.
CAATACTTGTCCTACTGTCCTCAAAAGCTAGTGTTTCTGTCGCAAAACTTGCACATTTCACCTTTAAAACTGACAAACCTTGAGATCTCCAAATGTAAGTAGCTTATAATGCATGGATTCATCAATCATCATAGCTTTCCCTAGCAAATTATTAATTTTGTTGTTGTTGTTTAATTTCAGTTGTTGTTCATATTATGACTGACACATTTTGATGGATGATTTGTATGTTTAGATCTGTGTACTGCTTTGAATCATTTTGTCATCTAGTGCTAATTGCTATAATTAAAGACTACAACGAAAGCAATCACCCAGTATCAAACTTTGAAAAAACTTTCCCCGTTGCAACTTTCGTTATTTATTTATTTGAGGATGAACTTTTTGATCAGGAGTTAATATATTTTAGAAATTACTGCAGTATTTTGTGGAACAACAACAACATTGAATTTGGTTGTTTTTTTAATCAAATGAGCACTTTTTTCATATTTGATATATGTGGAGAGCTGTCAGTATAATTATGCATGCATATTTATATGCATTTTTAACTATAATTTAAATAAGAGATATGATATATTAATGTAATCTAAATGTGTATGTATATATATATATATATATATATATATATATATATATATATATATATATATATATATATATATATTATGGCAAGCCGTTCAGGAAATAATTATATTTATAATATGAAGTCTGAATATAGAATGAAAGTCTGAATATATATATATATAGAATGAAAGTCTGAATATATAAAATGAAAGTCTGAATATATATGAATGAATGTCTGAATATATAGAATGAAAGTTTGAATATATAGAATGAAAGTCTGAATATTGTAACAACAATGAGAAGGAACCAACCACCGACTCATCTTCTTTTTGAATATTAATTCAAATTCTCTGCTTCTCGATGAATGAGGGGGGGGGGGGGGAAGACTTGTTCAGAACGTCTCATGATCCTCATCCATCTTGTCATCGGGGCCAGGCGCCAACCAGTCGGGCTGTTTAAAACTGACCCCCAGCACTAACGAAATAACTGGTCAATACTATCTTTGTTGCCGAAATTACTGATTGGTTAAGAGAAAGACAGAGACCAAGGTCTCACAAGAGTCCTCACGAACCAGAGCCATAAATCATCCAGTCTCCAGAAAGTCTGCTTACCAAAGACATTTTTATTGGTTAACTTAAGGAAAAACTGGTCAACGTTTGATAGTTTTGCAAGACGGATCAGTTCAGAAAATGGTACTGCTGACCCCTGCGGCCAACGGACCCCATCTTGGTCCCATGAGAGATGAACAAAACCTCTCTTCAGCAAGAACTATCCATGACCTCAGATTGGAATGTCTAAACTTTGCACACCAAAAAGACTTTACCTATCAAGATCCATAAAACTCATTCAAGAACAATTTTCAATGGACTCATGATCAAACAATCATGCAACAACCTAATCCTGTGTTGTTTCCACCACTTATATGCATATTTTAATAAGAATATGTTTTGATCCCATTTAATTCATGTAATTGTTATAATTATAATTATTAGACGTGTGAATGTGTGAAGTGTGTACTGTTTCATATCAATGCTATCTTACGAACACAACTAGCAAGATGACGGGAATTAGATCTGTGTAAAAATGTTCATATTCTGATAATTAGAAATCATGCCTAAAATGTGGCATCTGGTCTTTTAGTTTCGTTAGAGAAACCCCTCAGGGAATACATGATTTATGACTTTTAAAACAAAGAACAGTGTCTAATTGGTCCGCTCTCTTCAGAAGGGGGGGGGACAAAAATTTAGTTAAAACCTTAGACCCAAAAACTCTCTAGGCTCTCTCTCCAAGTTCGCTCTCGGAGTTCAAAAGTTAGTTCGTTCAAAATGTTCTGATACAGAAGAGCTCTCAACGAGTGCAGAACAAAGACGGAGACGGCAGGCAATGGTTTTAGTAACCATGTAACGTTAACAGACGAGCAGATCAACCCAAATTAATATCAGATATGGGTTAGATTCAATTTCCAGTCATCTAGCTCCTTTCCGTATCTTATTTTCTTTCTTTCTTTTGTGTTATTCTTCTTTTCCGATTGAAAGTCTCGGTTTTAAGTTAAGTTTTGCTGCAAAGTTTCGTTCCACGATTCACGGCTGCAACGCACGCTTTCAACTTCAAAGACGCATCAACCATCCGCGACCGCCAGCCACACGTGACTGGTCCTCGCCCCATCTATCCAGGCACGAGGAGACTATAACCAACGAACGAACCCTGACGCTGACCAAAGGAATTCCCAAAAGGAACGCAAAAGCAAAGACGCAAGTAGACTACCTCCAGACTAAAATCTTAACTGGTGTTTTGATAAATGTAATAACCTGTCTAAGAAACGATAGAAGGGTTAAATTAATGATTGATGGTTCGTTCAGGTCATGTCTTACAAGTGCATATAGAAATTCGGAATTTCCTTCCTCTTACCCTTAAACCCATTCTTCCCAAACTCATTCTTCTGTTTGTATTTCTTTCTTTATTACTCTCTTCCTTTCTGCAACCTGTATGAATGTGTGTGTATGCGTGCGCGTGTGTTTGTGTTAGTTGTTAGGATAATCAATAGAGTCTTGTTTGTGTTAGTTATGAGTTAGTATATAATCAATAAAGTATGGTTTGTATTTGAAAAGATATTGCTTGTGTATGTGCTTATCAAATTTATTGTCTTGAACTTCGATCAAAAGTTACCTATGCTTTTACCCTATTTCTTAATTTACTGTTAGGGGGTTATTCTTTCTTGGCCAGGAAGATATTATATTTCCTAGAGTTAATAATTGTTTATGCCTTCTGTTCATTGGATGAACTGATAAATGATCATATTATTGATTCTGTTACAGTAAATTTTGAAAATAATTAAATTATTAATTATTGATCATAATTCGTTATGAATAATAATTAATTATATTTATACGTGGGCGTATAAACGCTACAATATATAGAATGAAAGTCTGAATATATATAGAATGAAAGTCTGAATATATATAGAATGAAAGTCTGAATATATAGAATGAAAGTCTGAATATACAGAATGAAAGTCTGAATATATATAGAATGAAAGTCTGAATATATAGAATGAAAGTCTGAATATATAGAATGAAAGTCTGAATATATATATAGAATGAATGTCTGAATATATAAAATGAAAGTCTGAATATATATAGAATGAAAGTCTGAATATATAGAATGAAAGTCTGAATATATATAGAATGAAAGTCTGAATATATAGAATGAAAGTCTGAATATATATATAGAATGAATGTCTGAATATATAAAATGAAAGTCTGAATATATAAAACGAATGTCTGAATATATGGAATGAAATTTATGCTCACAGCAAATTTATTTACACATCCAAAAACAGGCAGGATATACAAACTAAAGGGCAGAATCACATGTTTATCCACTTTTATTGTGTATTTACTGACGTGCCTTTGTGGGCTGCTTTATGTGGACAAAACCAAGCGACAACTCAAAACCCAAATTTTTGAGCACAAATGCGCTATCAGAAAGAATGATGACAAATCATCAGTTGCAAGGCATTTTAATTCTGCGGGACATGATGTCAATATGCTCAAATTCATGGGCTTAGAGCTTGTCAATCGGTCTCCAAGAGGGGGAGACCGTGAGAACCGCCTCCTGCAGCGAGAGGCTTGGTATATTTTTTATTTAAACACATGTATCCCGAATGGGATGAATGAAGATCTGTCACTAAGTTGTTTCTTATAAATGGAACACTAATATGTGTATTGTATGTTCATTCATTTATATGTATAACAATCTTTGTCTTTCATTAATGGACTGTTTGAAACATTAGTGACACTATTGGACTGGTTCATTATTTTAACATCATTGGCTGGTGTTAATATGGGTGTGGGCATATAAGATTGGCTACATTGTTACCTTGTTGCACACTGAAGAAGGCACGCGCCGAAACGCGTCTGTGCAAATAAAAGTTTATATGCATAGTGCGACCTTTATGTATTCCAATTATTTAGGCCAGCACTCTTAAAGTTGATAAAGTATACACATTGAGTGAAGCCTGCTTCTATCCTCACTTCAAAATGTGTATAAAAAATAGTGGATGAATAACACAAGATGGCGCAGTTAACATCAGATTTTCATTCTATATATATTCAGACTTTCATTCCATATATTCAGACATTCGTTTTATATATTCAGACTTTCATTTGATATATTCAGACTTTTATTCTATATATTAAGACTTTCATTCTATATATTCAGACTTTTATTCTATATATTCAGACTTTCATTCTATATATTCAGACATTCATTATATATATATATTCAGACTTTCATTCTATATATTCAGACTTTCATTCTATATATTCAGACATTCATTCTATATATTCAGACTTTCATTCTTTATATTCAGACATTCATTCTATATATATTCAGACTTTCATTCTATATATTCAGACATTCATTCTATATATATTCAGACATTCATTCTATATATTCAGACTTTCATTCTATATATTCAGACATTCATTCTATATATATTCAGACTTTCATTCTATATATTCAGACTTTCATTCTATATATTCAGACTTTCATTCTATATATTCAGACTTTCATTTTATATAATCAGACTTTCATTATATATATATATATATATATATATATATATATATATATATATATATATATATATATATATATTCAGACTTTCATTCTATATATTCAGACTTTCATTCTATATATTCAGACTTTCATTCTATATATTCAGACTTTCATTTTATATAATCAGACTTTCATTATATATATATATATATATATATATATATATTAGAGGTGGGCATAGATTAATTTTTTTAATCTAGATTAATCTAGATTAATTTTGAAATTAATCTAGATTAATCTAGATTAAAATGGCTCATTTGAATTCTGCCGAAGGCATTCAGAATATGTGTGCTACCCAAATAATGACTATAAAAGTAAGTCTTTGTGAACGGGTTTCTCAAGCCAGGTGGCGCATTAGACCAGGGGCTCATCTCCTGTTTCCAAAATGCATCACAAACTGCTTGAGAAAGCTGTTCTACTCATAGACTGTAAAGGTTACTACTGTACTGTTACCGTCCATAGGCAACATTAGGTAGGCCTATGTTATTATCAACTACTATAGGCTATCAATTAGGGATGGGCGATATGGCCTAAAATCTATATTGTGATATACATTGCAGCCTCTTGCGATAACGATATACAGTATATTATAATAAAACCATTTCAGAACAGGTTACACAGACCCTGCTAAACAACTGCTAAATGTATTTTTTTAAAGGGTATATGTAGTTTTGATAACATATATTGTGCAAAACTATAAGTATACAACATAATTTTGCAGATAAATAAAATTTAAGTACACTAGCTGCAGAGACTTAAGTAGGTCTAATGTTTATTATAGCTTTGAGCTTATGAAACCCCAAATTTAAAGTGATAATATTGTCTAACTGATGTCTTTTCAGTTAAAAAGAAACACAACAACGATTCTTAAAATCGGGCATAGACAGAGATTATGTGTTAACGTTACACCACTAAGATATATTGGAATGAGAATAATACGCGCGCGCTGGTATTCAGTGATATCATGTTTCGTTTTGAATTTGAGGTGGTAGAACGGATTAGTCGTGTGTTAACTTACCGAACCGTTACCCCACACACTCTGTCTATAGTTTGCTGCTGTTTGTCGGACGGCTTAAATCCGAACCAAGTCCAAATAATGGATGTTGCAGCTTTCACTTTCAGCCGTGTTTACTTACTGTAAGATGACGACGAATATGCGTTGCAGCCGGGTTTACCTCGCGGCCGCGGGTAGATTGCGTCATCATCTCCCAACCCAACTTGGGGAATAGATTAACGGCGATATTTTTTTTATCGCGCGATAAGAGTCTCGCGTTAACGCAGCGCGTTAACGCCGATAACGGCCCACCACTAATATATATATATATATATATATATATTCAGACTTTCATTCTATATATTCAGACTTAATATTATAAATATAATTATTTCCTGAACGGCTTGCCATAATATATATATATATATATATATATATATAACAATATAAAACAAATACAAATCTAAAATTATTTATACAGTATCCTTTAAACATTATTATTATTATTATTATTCACACTATATGATGCCAGTCAGGGAGGTCTATAATACCTGGTGTGAAATCTGCCAGATGGTGTAGTTCTACAAGCAGTGGATAATGGGGCCATGCTAACCAGCCGAACCTTGACCCTTTGTTGTTAATGATATCAAACTGAAGGACGTACACATTTGTCATGCACTACAAAGTTAAAATTGTAAATTGAGCAATTGCCATTGAAGTTGCCACCTCTGAAATGGAAATTGCCTTTGTATTCCCTGTGCATTATTGTCTCCTTGAAGCATTTCCGTTTGTTTAAAATGGAGCTTCTAATTGTCCAGGGGAAGGACATCTTTGATAGAAGTTGGATATGCAAGGTTATCAACCAAGGACACAAATAAACACTTGGGACTCAGCCAAGGAAACCAGTCAAGGGTATATTTCAAATAGAAACCAAGTCAATAATTATGAATGCCCATTTGCATTGGTTAATGCTTTCTGTGCATGCATTTACACCAGGATTTACCATATCAAACAAACACAGTCCTCTGTTCTGTTCGAATCGCTCAGTCTTGCTTTGTATATGATGCACTGATTGTGATCTAACACTTGTGAAGTTGTCAGCTAATGTACTGCTTGTACTGTATACTCACAACTCAAACTTTTGATTTAATTGTTTTATTTTCAAATATGCAGATGCTTTTGAGTGATTCTTTGGGAGGTAAACAGTTAAGAATCTGGATGTCAACAGTTGTATATGCATTATTTTTTGCTATATTTGTAAAATTATTGTTGTTGATGTTTTGTTTGTTTAGGCACTTTCTTTTAGCACCTTTATCAATATAAGAACATATATTGATGTCAAAAATTAAGGCAATAAGCTATTTGAATAAATATACATCTTATTAATTATTTAGTATGAAAAGTATAGGCTTTCAATTATAATGTTGTTTAAAAAAAAAAAAAATTAAATAAAAATGATAAATAACACGAAGTTAATTATTGAGTGCCACAAGGGTCTGTTTTAGGCCCTCGGCTATTTGAAATATACATGTTGCCTCTTGGTAATATTATTAGAAAACAAGGAATTAGTTTCCACTGTTATGTCGATGATCGTATACATAATATATTATATATTTCATCACGGCCAGATGAAATCTCTATTTTATTTAAGCTGAAATGTTATGAACAGCAGCTACGCTAATTATTTTCCATTTGATTTTCTGCCCAGCTCCAGTTTGGATTCAGCCTCTTACGAAGATTTCACCTGTGAAGAGATGACGCCAACTCTGAATCACCATGCACCACTGCCAAATTTTCTATATATTGTAATAATTATGACCACAACCTGTAATAATTGCTTTAATGAGATCATTTTTTCTGCCTAAACGAATGCATGATATTAGCTAACTGCATGATTTGTATCATCTTAGAACTGGACATTTGGACATAACTTAGACACAGTCACCTCTGATAACAGATCACTCTAAATTGTAATGTAGAAACATGCACTTTTCTGTAAAGTTGCTCTGAAACGATATGTATTGTGAAAAGTGTTATACAAATAAATGTGAATTAAATTGATGACAAGTGTTATTGTCTATAGGGAAGTCTCTTTTGAAATTATATTAGAAAACATTTGTGCTGTAACATTTTTCCATCCAGCTGAACTTCTGAACTTATGTCGTAAATCTAATCGTCACTTTTGATTGAGTTCATTCTGGATCAATCTTGGACTGTCGTCTTTGGATCACTGTGGTGCCAGACTTAGAATGTGAGAGAGAGAGAGAGAGAGAGAGAGAGAGAGAGAGAGAGAGAGAGAGAGAGAGAGAGAGAGAGAGAGAGAGAGAGAGAGAGAGAGAGCGAGCGATGAGGAGAAGGAAAGACAGGAAAGTTACGGCAGCTGAGTCAGACAGCTGAGTGTTCCCAGTATAGAGTGCTTTCAAGTGCAACAATTAACGGTACACATTTCAGTGTTTGGTTTGCACGCAGAGAGATGGTACACGGACTGAAAGATGGCAGCATAATTTATTTCCACCCAGCAAATGTGATTTCATTTAAGCAAATGAGTTGGAGAGGCAGCGCGACTGATAGAGCTGACAGTCACTCACCGTACTGCGGGTTCATCGGTCAGATTACTAACTTTTGCTCTGTGTGGCAGATGGGTACATCACATAATATCAAATCTGATTTATAATCCATTTGGGTTAATGGCTATGCGACTGCAGAGTTTAACGGTTTAGGGCATCAAAATATAAATTATACAGTGCTCTGCATTGTGTGCTTGCAGAGATATACTTCCACAAAGCTTGTCATTTCTGCACCATAGTGGCTCCAAACTGAACTGCAAAATTGATGCCATGTTCACTGGATTGTTTGCACAACAGATTGTCCGAGGGCTCCAGATTAACAGATACAGTATATGTACTAAAGTTGGAGGAATAGTTTAATATTATCCTCATTTACTAAGCTAAGACATTTAGAAAAATGTTTACATTGCTCTTTTTCATTTGGTGACCAGCTTGTCAAAAAATTGCTAAAAACTAGAGCATAAAGCTACAAGAAAAGTCACAGCAGAAAGTGTTCTGAAGCCATATTTGATTATTTGTGTGTGATTAACAGACTGAAATATGTTGTTTTTCAATCACAAATCTTGAATGTTTGCATGTTTAATTCTAAATATGTGCATAATCAAATGTGTGGAAAAGGTGGCAACCTGTCACTCACATGAGATCCACCAATAGCAAACCACAACCATCTAACCATCCAATCAATTCCTGATGGCCAAAATCAAGCCCCACCCTATTTGTTCTTGTACCGTTTCAGATACATCACAATAGGGATGAAAAGACAATTGCAACTTCTATTTAATGCCGACTTTAACTCTGTATTGTTAACATTCATACAGTACCTAACATCAACTTGGCCTACAGAAGAAACAGCTGCACCACAGATCCAACAACAATATTATATATATATATATATATATATATATATATATATATATATATATATAATGTATATATATATACAAAGACTGGCAGAAATGTTTAGCAAATCTGCATATCCACTACAAGATAAACCAAAACCCATTAGACTGAGAGTATGCATTACGTAAGCACTACAAATCAATAGCAGCAGTGTTTAAAGTGCAGGCTATCTGGGGAAAACTATAATTATATTCTCTATTACAGATGAACTCATTACACCAGAGATAAAATACATTATTGTAAAACTAACAAAACTCGCAATAATAGGGCTATAATTGGAAACTCGCTCTTTAATATGACTCCTGTCAGTCCCCAATGCATTGAACCCTATATTGAAGCATCAGCTGCAGAGTTACTCCCAACGGTGTGTTGTGCGCCAGTCAAGCGTTGTAACATGAGGTTCAAAGTTCAAACAATTTCAACTTTGACCTTGTTTCTTGCTGAAATTTCGAAGCAACTCCAGTGATCACTGGACAATTCCTATGATATGTCCAATGTCAGTCTTTGCAATGACAGAAACTTGAACATTGTGAAATTCCTCATAATTTATTTACATTATTTATTTGCTGTCATCTGATGTTTTTATATGCTATTTTTTTTTTTTTTTTTTTTTTTTTTTTTGTAATTCAGGGGATCGTGGGTTGATGTAAAGTTAATAATTAAATCATGCAAATGTATATAAATAAATATTTTAAAAAAAATAAAAGCACTAAAAATAAACTCTTACTAAAAGAAAATATAAATATATATTTATGCATTAAAATATATATTAATATATTATGTAATTATGTATATATATACAGAGCCTTTCCAAAAAATTTGAATATCATGGAAAAGTTTATTTATTTCCATAATTCCATTCAAAACGTTAAACTTCCATAGATTATAGATTCAGGACCCACAACTTAAACAATTTCAAGTATTTAGTCGTTTATTTGTACATAATTTGGGCTTCCAGCTCATAAAACCCACGAAAACAGGTTTTCAAAAAATTTGAATATTACATGAAGTCACGCAGTAATTACACAGTGATACCATGGTCATTGAACCAGGTTTTGGTTCTTTTGGCAGTGTGGGCCGGTGCAAATCCTGCTGGAAAATGAAGTCAGCATCTCCATAAAGCTTGTCTGCTGAAGGAAGCATGAAGTGCTCTGGAAATGTCCTGGTAGACGGCTGCGTTGAGTGGACAGCACAGTGGACCAACACCAGCCGATGACATGGCTCCCCAAACCAACACAGACTGTGGAAACTTCACACTGGACTTCAAGCATCTTGGATTGTGTGCCTCTCTATTCTTCCTCCAGACTCTGGGAACTTGGTTTCCAAATGAGATCAGAAAAGAGAACTTTGGTCCACTGTGCTTTATTAAATCCAGAGTCAACGCAACCGTCTACCAGGGCTGCGTTCTCCGAAACTACCTTAACGCTACGTCGTTCTTAAGTTGTACCTTAAGAAGTACCTTATCGTTAATACGTGTTTTCCGAAACCTTCTTAGTTAAGTATAACTTCTGTAAGTCATACGTTCGTAAGGTTGGTCTGGAGTGCTCTTAGCTATACCTTATCGCTGCTGACGGTTCATACCGCTAGTGGCCACCACTACGCAAAAAGCTTTTTTACATCGCAGTTTAATTACACATAGAAAATTTTATATGAACATTTAATATAAAATCTGATTTAGTATTAAGATTGCACACTTGCTAAATTATAAACACATACTCATATTTATTTCTGCATGTACATATTTCAATGAGCCCCGATAAATGCAGTTTGTACTATTTCTAAAACGCTTCTTTATAAAGAACATTGTTTTCTCAATACTTTACCTATACCGCTGTGAAGGAAAGAGCGCACAATCGATCATCGAGGCATCGATATCAACCTATTCAGCGCCTCCACCATGGACAGCACCTGCTAAGGTCGAACTTAAGAAGGTTTACCTTAAGCAACATCCTAAGGTATAGTTCGGAGAACACACGTAGGAAATGTATACCTGTAGTTAAGGTGTACCTTTTGAGTCTTCGTAGCGCGCTAAGAGACAACGTTATCGGAGAACGCAGCCCAAGACATTTTCAGAGCACTTCATGCTTCCTTCATTTTCCAGCAGGATTTGCACCTGCCCACACTGCCAAAAGAACCAAAACCTGGTTCAATGACCATGGTATCACTGTGTAATTACTGTGTGACTTCATGTAATATTCTAATTTTTTGAAATCCTGTTTTCGTGGGTTTTATGAGCTGGAAGCCCAAATTATGTACAAATAAACGACTAAATACTTGAAATCGTTTAAGTTGTGGGCCCTGAATCTATAATCTATGGAAGTTTAACGTTTTAAATGGAATTATGGAAATAAATAAACTTTTCCATGATATTCAATTTTTTTGGAAAGGGTCTATATACGAAAACAGGGATAAATATTTTATTTATTTACCTGCATGTCATGTGACCATTAGCTGACATTGAACTGTGAATATGCAAATGTGTTTATTTAAAAATATGAATTGAAAATGTTTGGGGGTTCAAAACATTTTTTTTTTTTTTTTTTTTTTTTTTTGGATAAAAAATCACATATATACACTGTATGTGATGCTGCAACACTTTTCATATATTCATATAGGGGTCAAAGCAGTGCGTTTCTGATTCAAGTCATGTGAAAAGGACATAAGTGATCATTACATAGTTAGTTATGGTACTGAGCCCTTATTCATGTCATTATCCGCAGGGCGTAACATTCAGTAACACTGCATACTCAGCAGCCTTTGTTCATACTGCACTTATACAGTACAATCCACTAGCTTACTTTGCATAGACGTCCTATATCTCTTTCTCTTTGCACATTTTGTCTAGTCTGTGAAGTTAAGCCTGGCTTTGAACCACATATTTGTGCTGATAAGTCGTTTTCAGAAGTAAAAAGCTCACTTTTCTACCTCAGAACCAATTGTTCTCCAAGGCGAGCTAATACATGTCAAGATCGGGGCAGCCCTTGGTATTTCTTCAGGCCTGCTGAAGTTATTATGCGAAAGAAGACCTCATTCTTCGCCTGAAGTTCACAGCGCATTAGGTTGTGTAGTTTAATGCAGTGTGGAAATTTATAGCACCGAGCAGGGCAGAACAATATGGCACACACTGCGAGGGTGATATTTAAAGCATGACCTGATGTAGCTTGTGTTTTCAACAATTCGCTTGGCATTGGATGTCATGCTTTGTTAGATGTGTGCAGAGATAGCTGAACTCCTCAGGTTTACTGGGTGTTTGTCATTTACAGGTACATAGAGATGAAGCCTATAAAAATGTCTTTTTATATGTATTATAAGAGTTTAGGTCTCCAATCTGACCTCAATTTCGGCTCATGTCGTGTTTGTGTTTCTGCAGTTTGTTTACTGGCATGGATCTTACGCATCCACTACACTTAAAGTTAAGTGAGAAATAGATTTTAAATGTATAAATAAATTGTCAGATGATATGTATATTTTGTATTATTTGCATGGCATGAAGTAGTATAGTAGTAGTAGTATAGCAGAGTATACCAGCTGACAGAGGCATTATTATTCAATAGACGGGTAACTTTTTATAAAATATAAGAAACATACTGTATTTATATGCAAATACTCCAATTGCTTTTAAACCAGTTCATTTACATGGCTTGTTGGCATGAAATAGTTAACTGAAATGAATTGAACTTTCAATGAATTGGTTTTGAGCCTAGCTTCTGAAACGTTCATTTTTTGTGAAGACTTGGAAGTAAACGGCCACTGCTATGATTGGATAATGGTTTTGCGTATTATAATAAGTTTCATGTAATGCGCGAATCGGTGGGTGGGGCTAAACAGGCAGTGTTGAAGTAGGCGTTGATCTTCTTCTGCGGAGGCGGGGTTTGAGACCCTTTGACGTCATAGATCCCCACTTTGAAAAACCTGTCGTTCGCTGTGCCTGGTGTCAATAAAAGCTTTTATTGGACTAACAAGGAAGTTTTCAGTTCTGAAACTTACAGGATATTCTTATAGTATGATGATCTCTTATATGTCATAAGCTCCAGGAAAATTAGATTTCTCAGTTCATCACCTTTAATAAAACCAAAGTAGCTACCCATTGTATGATGCTAGGAAAGCCACACAATGTTAAAAAATATTGTCACCTGTGGAGAGCAGGACGAGGCCGAGTGCCGTGAGAGATATGAGACCAGTGCGATCTATCGATCATGCCTCGTCCTGCTAAATCTAGTTACTGTCACTGGTTTCAGTTATAAATGCCCCTCGAAATGTATCAACTACACTATCGTTCAAAAGTCTTGGGTCTGATTTCAACATTGACAATAATGGGAAATGTTTCTTGAGCAGCAAATCAGAATATTAGAATGATTTCTGAAGGATCACGTGACACTGAAGACTGAGTAATGAAGCTATATATTCAAATAAAAACTAAAACTATTTAAATTGTATTCATATTTCACAATATTTATGTTTTTTTTTTTTATGTATACTTGATCAAATAAATGCAGAGATTCTTTCAAAAACATTACAAGATCTTACTGACCCCAAACTTCTGAACGGTGGTGTTTACTGTCTATGTTTTATTGAATACAATTTGCACTGGTCTTATTAAAATCTCTTAATGAGAATTCAGGAATGAAGATATGTTATTGCCAAATAACTTCATTAAAAATATTCTTCCCTTGTGCTTTGCATCTGCGAGCTTCAAAGTTCATTTTGTATTTTATGTTGTTGAAATCATCACATCGTACTTTCTTAGACAAACATGCCCAACTTCTCACGTTCGTGTTCTGTTTCCCCCAGATCCGTCGAGTCATTAAGCAGACACTCGCTCTCAGGAGAACTCGGTGATAATTGAAGCAGGTGGGAGCGAAACAGTTGGAAATGTCAATCACTGCTCAGTTTGTATAACTGTCTCTGTTATTTTAGTAATCTGCCTCCAAGATAAGTTCAAATATTGAAGAAAATTATCTGGTGTCATTTTGAGTTCACTGCTTTTTTCCCCATTAGCCTCAGGGGAGCCTTCTAGTACGGAGCAGATCTGATTTATTGTGGATCACGGGTGTCAGATTGTGTTTAGTTGGAGGTACTCCATGTTCACACAGTCGGTGTTTGGGATTGACAACCGTAGTTACTAACAGGTGTGACTTTTGTTCCGTTCATATGACGGCTTATGAGAGCCTCTCAAACAGACCCAAGGCCTGATGACGCATTTCCAAACTGTTTTTTACTCATCTTGTTGTTGTGCACCTGGGCCTTCCACATGCCGCTCTGTCCTGGATAGATCCATTTTGATTTCTTGTCTCAAGACAGCACAGTTAAATCATTAAAAAATACAGTTCTTTCATGAAACTCTAGATGGCACAGGATAGGTTATTAATTCATTCTGCTTGTGATCACATCATTGTCTATAGGGCACAGCTGATTGGTTCCTGCTGTATCAGTAGCCAATGAGCTCGCTGCTGAACCTTCAAATACTTGGTCAGTGTTTGCTGTAGCTTTCAGAAACCCTTCTCCTTCCCCAGCTCCACCTGTATAGATCTGCTACAGGTAATTTATGTACGCTATATTGTATAGCATCAGCATGTCTTGCTCACAGCAGCGTCGTGTGTGTATTGGCAGTAAGTCCCGTTCTTGCTCTACAGCAGCAAAAAGAAAAGCAAAAAAATACATTGTATTGTAAAGTAATGACTGCAATTTAGATTTTTTATTTTATAATAATAATAATAATAATAATAACTTGCATTAATTAATTAATGCTAGTTTTGGTGAGCCTATATGTGAATTGCAGACTCAGTTTGCTGTTCTCATCTGACAGGAGTGACACCGGTGTGTGTGTTCTGCTGATGTACCTCATCTGCTTCAAGGTTTGAAGTGTTGCATGTTCAGAGATTCTCTTCTGCAGACCTCGGTTGTAACGAGTGGATATTTGAGTTACTGTTGCCTTTTTATCAGCTTGAACCACTCTGGCCATTCTCCTCTGACCTCTGGCATCAACAAGGCATTTTTGTGGTTTCAAACTTTTGAATGGCAGTGCACATCAATTTCAGGTTGTTTTTATTGCTCTTTTGCACAGCTGCAACTCAAAGTGTAGATGAGTCCTCTGAGACTCTCGCAGATGTTGGCGGACAGGCATGCATGTTTAAATGCATCTCTCTGTGACCTAACAAGCATGTCTCCATGTGCTTGGGTCCCCACAGCTGTGGTCAATCTACCAACAGGCAATTTGAGTTCCTGACCCTGTGGCGCAAATTAAATATGCTTATTGGATTCCTTATGTCAATTCGTGCTGATAATTTGCCATCAGAGTGGACACCAATAGTGCATTCACGCTTGGCCTTGCATGTCTTGAAGAGGCAGTGAGATGTTTGCAGGTTTGAGTTTCATGACTAAGTCTTGATTCCAAGTGATACATGCCAGATGGGGTGAAATAATAAATACTAATGTGTGTTTCATACAAAATACAATATTTTTGGTTAAAATGAGAAGATCTCATGAATATTCTATAAATGAGAAGATGTCAAACTATCACTTAGGGTATCTAATGTAGGAAGTCGTACTGAATAAATTGACCATTTATTTTATCATATTTATCTATTTAGCCTCCAGAGAAAATGCCTACACACTAATGACAGAATGAAGTTCACATAAAGTGGTTTTCTGTTGCTCTTTATTCCTGAGAATCTGCATGCTTGAAAAGGTCTCTGATCCTTCTTGACTGTAGCACTAATTATTACATACCCTTTTAACATTTCACTTCTCCTTCCAATGCTGTTTTGCTTATTCCTGAATGCCAGCATCGTAGTGCTTGTCCCACATCAGTTGACATCAGTTAAAATGGCTAGTGTGGCCAAAACATCACAGACACTCGACAGTTCAGGTCAGTAGTCGTAGAGCCTTGAGGAAAAACAAGTTTCCTCTCATTGCTTTACATTTGGATGGACTTGTTCAAAAGCACGATAGAGATGGTTATGTTTAACAAGTCTTATTAAATGAGAGCCGACAAACGCACAGAGGTTAGTGGTTCTACAGTAAGTGTCTTGTATTGAGTTGCTGTCCCCCAAGGGTGGATTACAAATTATATTGTGGAACATTATCAACACTAAGGGATCAATAGTTATCAAATTAAATTGTCACCTCTTCATGGTCTCTTTGACATGTCTCATAAATGGTGAACTGTTTTGCGCTGTTATTTTCTAGCTGAGTTATATCTTACAGCATCAGACCATTCAAAACTATCAGAGAAATGATAGTGACCATTTAGCTGCCATTATAAATTAATTTGATTTAAATTAGCTCGAAATCTGGTCGTAATCTCATAATAGCCATAATGTCTGTCTCCTCTAAAGCAGATCATAGATGTTGTACTTCTGAAAAGTTGAATGTATTGCTCTTCTTTTAAACCCACTGCAGATCTGCTTATTTGAATAAATTAATTGAGCTCGCAGTATGGTGTATAACATTAAATCAATGTTAAACTAAAATTTGCCCTAAGGGCTGTTCTCAAATTACCTTGAGCAAGAAAATCGTAAACTCTATTAGTCCAAAAGGCACGTAATCTACAACAAGAAATTAATTTGCTATACCTGAGTTTTCTGATGAATGCATAAAATAAATGTTGAATTTATAGCTGAATACCTGCTATATTTATTTCAAATTTTATGTTATTTATAAATTGTGACATATGGAAGCCTTTTTTAATGCAGTTTTAATTATTTCTTTATTTGTTTTTTTTTATTTAAAACTTCTCATGTGATTGTGAATTTATATCTCACAGAGCGATTTTGTTTCAATTTCTATTTTTAAACAATAAACCATATATAAAATGAAAAAGCAATATTTAAATATTCTTTAGAATGTCTAACGTTTATTCAACTCTCTATCCATATGCCACAATAATGATACATAATTAATGTAGTTAATTAATCTGCACCGCGTAATTAATTTGATTCACATTTTCATCACATTTATTATTTATTTATTTTTAATTGCAGTATTATTTTATAAATTGTGGGATATGAAAGCCTGTTTTTGCCTCAGAGTAAAAAACAAATAAAAGTAATAATAATATTTAAAAAATCATATTATTGTGACTTCGATGTGACAATTTGTTTCTTATCTTACGCTCACAGTTACCTGTTTTATCTCTTAGTTGGAGAAAACACCAGAAGGAGTCTTCTATACTGGAAA
This sequence comes from Squalius cephalus, assembly GCF_949319135.1. NCBI lineage: Eukaryota > Metazoa > Chordata > Actinopteri > Cypriniformes > Leuciscidae > Squalius > Squalius cephalus. The sequence continues at coordinate 60,600,726 of NC_137123.1, forward strand.
CTTCCCTCCCAGCCTTTTCAGTTTCCAAACTATTGGAAATTGTAGTTGTGTTAGTAGCATCTGCACCTTCTCCAGCACGGTCATTTATATATAATATGCAATTTGTTTTATCATGCATGAAGCAGAGAGAAAGAGAGTAGGGGGTGAAATCAAAGCAGCGTAACTTGTGACGGCCCCCAAACGAGACTCTCAACCCTTGAGCCGATCCACAGTGTGCGGGACTTAAAAGTAGAGCCAGTGTTTTCCTACCTTTCAACATCAGTGAACACAGATAATTAGTGTCACAGCTGGAGCACTGGCCCTGTTTGATGATGCAATACGATAAATGGCCAAAGATTTATTTGCCAGTGCTGCCTTGGGAATCAGTGCAATCATGTTATCCAATCATCTTGTGCCTTTTCAAAGCTCTCTGTAGGGGACACCCATGATAAGACCATCTCATTAAACCCAGAGCAACCATTTCAGACCTCTACGTGTCTTTGTACAAAGCCCCTGAACAAAAGTGCTCCTCATGTTAATCCATCTTTCATGTTTATGTTTTGAGATCCCAGCCATCATACAAACAGAATAAGGCATGCATACTTTTGAAAGTATCATACTAAGTTTGAGCTTTACAGTGAAACTTTCTTCTGTGTGCAGTGACACATGCCATGAGCATCAGTTGTGATGCATGAGAAAGCTTTACCATGCGTATAGTTGCATCAATTTGACACATATCAGCAGCCCTATATTTATCTGTTAGAAGTAGTTTTCTACATCTGGAATTTGTGATGCATATTTAGAGACATGGACTGAGGATTTGCGTAGAAAGAAACCTGAAGCAGGGGAATAGAAAGGTCCCGCAGGGTGGGCTCTGTGGGGGGCCCTGAACAGCAGGGGGGTCTCCAAGTGTTGAATTCAAACTGGCGTGTATTAAAATTAATCTATTCTGTGAACATCGGTGAGGGTAGCCTATTTGGAAAATACTTATTGAAACAAGGAGAAATGCATATAAAAATATCAAGCGAGCAAACAAATATCCTAGTCGCGTACACGGATCTCCTCGTGTCGCTTCCAAAGCAGCCTGTTGCAACTGAAGGAAAGCAAAAAGAGTACTTTTATGCAGTACCAAGTGTAACCTCATTAATTTTGTCAGTTGCATGCATTTTCACCTGAAATAGAGCATTCAACTGTTTAGTTTAACAGTGTTGGTGCTCAGAAAGACAAAAGCCAGTTGCATCTCATAAATGGAAATGTAAAGTCAGCACAGCATTTCATGCAACTGTGAAGTTTGAATAAACTTTTCAGTTCATGGATAAAAGAAAACGTCTCGGTTACTGATGTAACCCTCGTTCCCTGAAGGAGGGAACGGGAGACGTAACGTCGACGTGACGACGTAATTGGGATCACTTCAGGGAGCCCTATCAACTTCGAGTGTCTACAGAACGAGCCAATGAACGTTGGCGTGCGTGAATCGCGTCACGCGCCCCCGCCCCGCAGCGCGGGTATAAACAGGAAGCGGGCGCACGCACACATTGTTTTTCGCTGAGGAGCCGAGATTTGTGACGGCCATGCAGCGATGGTCAGCAACGGTGGCGACGGGACGTTACGTCTCCCGTTCCCTCCTTCAGGGATTACATCAGTAACCGAGACGTTCCCTTTCAGTCGCTCACGTTCGATGTAACGTCGATGTGACGACGTAATTGGGATCCCATGGAAAACGCCACGGTTGCTGCCACATCCAGCGCCCTACGCAAGACTCTCAGACCCCCAACTGCTGGGGCGGAAGACCTGCGTAGAGGGAGTTCAACTGCTGTTCCATTATACCCCACACAGCGGAACTCTTGGATAACACTGGGAAAGCGTACCTCTCCAGGGGAAAGAACGCTGCGGAGCCACATCCTGCCCGAAGGGAGGTAACATGTGGAGAATACACATATGGACTGGCCGAAGGGGCAGTGCGACATATGGAATGTCACTGGGGTGGCTCCACCCGAAGGGGGAGACACACCGGACAGTGACGGCAGAGCAGACTCTGCCAAGGGAAGACACGGGCTCACCGCAGGGAGCTGGTCGTGGAAGAATACACATATGGGATCGCCGCAGGGATCACCACATATGGAACCCAGCCTAGCACAAGTTACACAAGCATACGAGCACTAGGCCTGGCGTCGGACGCTCCGCAACGTCCGACTGCCGAAGGGGTGCGGAGGAACTCACAGGGTTCGCCAATGGGGAACTCGACTGGAGTAAAAAGCGCACGTATCCGTTCCTAGGAAGGGAGTGGCGCAGCAAGCCGACACTAGAGCGGGAACTTCGGTGTTACCGGCTAGTAGAAGCGAGCACACAGGAAGAAACCGGCTCAACACGTAAGCTATAAAACCTAGCGAACGTGTTAGGTGTCGCCCAGCCCGCAGCTCTACAGATGTCTGCCAGGAAGAAGCGACACTCCTAGTGGAGTGGGCTTTCAACCCAGGCGGGCAGGGCACGCCTTGGGCTTCGTAAGCCAAGGCGATGGCATCCACTATCCAGTGGGCCATCCTCTGCTTGGAGACAGCCTTCCCTTTCTGCTGGCCTCCGTAACAGACGAAGAGCTGATCTGAGGTCCTGAGGCTTTGCGTTCTGTCCACGTACAGACGCAGAGCGCGAACGGGACAGAGAAAGGCCAGGGCTGAGTTGACCCGAAGCCCTAGGTGGCTGAGGTGACTGAGCACCATGTCCCTGTGTTCGCACAACTGCTCTCTCGACTGGGCCAGAATAAGCCAATCGTCGAGGTAGTTGAGAATGCGAACACCACGCTCGCACATGGGAGCAATGGCCGCCTCCGCGACTTTCGTGAAGACGCGGGGCGACAGGGCCAGCCCGAAGGGTAAGACCTTGTACTGATATGCCCGTCCCTCGAACGCAAAACGGAGAAACGGTCTGTGTCGAGGGAGAATCGAGACATGAAAGTACGCGTCCTTCAGGTCGATCGCTGCAAACCAATCTTGGGGACGGATGCATTTGAAAATGCGTTTCTGCGTAAGCATCTTGAACGGTAGCCTGTGAAGGGACCGGTTCAGGACGCGCAGGTCCAAGATTGGTCGTAACCCACCACCTTTCTTGGGTACAATGAAGTACGGGCTGTAGAAGCCGGTCTTCATATCGGCTGGAGGGACCGGCTCGATCGCGTCCTTCGCCAGTAGGACTGCGATCTCCGCCCTGAGCACGGGGGCATTGTCTGCCAGAACACGGGTGAACAGGATGCCCTTGAAAGCAGGGGGGCGCCGGGCGAACTGAATCGCATAGCTGAGTCTGATGGTACGGATGAGCCAGCGAGACGGGCTGGGAAGCGTTAACCAGGCTCCCAGAGACCCGGGGTGGGGCAGCGCGGCGGAATGCAGGGACCCGACTCGGACGGCACAGCGGCCCGAAGTGGGGTCTGAGTGTGTGGTGCAGCACATACCTGCTTCCGTCGAAGGGCAGAGTCAGTGTGTGGAGGCGACAGCACGTCCGGAACACAGCCACTGCTGCTCGCTGGCGATGAAAGAGGGGCTCGGGAGTGACAAGGCATGGCGGCGTCGTCGACTGCCAAGCGCGCCCTCTTGGGGCCCAGAGGTTTCAGAAATTGCTCTTTTTTTTTAAATGTGGGTACCACTGACCCGTGGGTCAGTGGCGGAACAAAAGAAAAGGAAACAAAAGATTCTCCGCCCGGCCCTCCACCGGGGGAAGGAGTGGCGCCTTCGCCATCTCCTGAAGAGCAACTTGATCCACCTCTGGATCAACATTTAAACTGGCAGTTATAAAACCTCTCATTAAGAAACCACAATTAGATCCACATAATCTAGCAAATTATAGACCCATTTCAAATCTACCTTTTATGTCTAAAATACTAGAAAAAGTTGTGTCCTCTCAACTGGGCTCTTTCTTGCAAGAAAATGACATCTATGAAAAGTTTCAGTCTGGGTTCAGGCCGCATCATAGCACTGAAACTGCGCTCGTTAAAATCACAAATGATTTACTTTTAGCTTCTGACCAAGGCTGTATCTCAAAACTAGTTTTACTTGATCTTAGTGCTGCGTTCGATACTATAGATCATACAATACTCTTAGATCGACTACAAAATTATACTGGTGTTCAAGGACAAGCATTAAGCTGGTTTAGATCATATTTATCTGACCGCTACCATTTTGTTTATTTAAATGGAGAAAAATCGATCATAACTCCAGTAAACTATGGAGTGCCGCAGGGATCTGTCTTAGGCCCTCTATTATTCTCAATATATATGCTGCCACTTGGAAATATTATAAGGAAACATGGAATTAGTTTCCATTGTTATGCTGATGACACTCAAATATATATTTCATCACGGCCGGATGAAAACGCTAAATTATCCAAATTGACAGAGTGTGTTAAAGATATAAAAGATTGGATGACGCGCAATTTCCTTTTATTGAATCCAGACAAGACAGAGGTAATACTTATCGGTTCAAAAAACCACCCACAAAACCTCTCACAATACAACTTTAACATAGTAGGATGTCCTGTTACTTCATCCTCTACAGTAAAAGACCTGGGTGTTATACTAGACTGCAACCTGTCTTTTGAAAATCATATTTCATATGTTACAAAAACAGCCTTTTTCCACCTTAGAAACATTGCTAAGCTACGTAATATGCTATCAGTTTCTGATGCAGAAAAGTTAGTTCATGCATTCATGACCTCGAGACTAGATTACTGTAATGCTTTATTAGCTGGTTGTCCTGCATCCTCAATAAACAAGCTACAGTTAGTCCAAAATGCCGCCGCTAGAGTTCTTACTAGATCAAGAAAATATGATCATATAACACCAATTTTATCATCTCTACATTGGTTACCTATAAAGTCACGTATTAATTACAAGGTATTGCTACTGACTTATAAAGCCCTAAACGGCTTAGCTCCAGTCTATTTAACCGATCTTCTATCGCCCTATAATCCATCGCGCTCTTTAAGATCACTAAATTCGAGGCTTTTGGTCATACCTAAGATATCCAGATCCACCAAAGGAGGGAGAGCATTTTCACATTTAGCTCCAAAACTCTGGAATAGTCTTCCGGATACTGTTCGTTGCTCAGACTCGCTCTCCCAGTTTAAAACTAGATTAAAGACGCATCTCTTCAGCCAGGCATTTATATAATACTTTTAATCTTACAGTTAAATCCGGTCTCTAGTTCATAAACGCCAGAGGAGAACTGGCCCCCGACTGAGCCCGGGTTCTCCCAAGGTTTTTTTTTTTTCTCCATTAGGTCACCTGATGGAGTTTTCCGGTTCCTTGCCACTGTTGCCTTTGGCTTGCTCAGTTGGGGATATTTGGGGATATTTAATTGAATTAATCAATCAACGATACCATTGATCAGCATTACCAAACGTGGACGTTCCACTAGAAACAAACATTGATGTATTGTTTTAATTGATTACTGTGAAGCTGCTTTGATACAACCTATGTTGTGAAAAGCGCTATATAAATAAACTTGACTTGACCTCTGGGCCGCCCGTCTCAGGGTCGTTTGCACCGTCGCTTGCCTCCTGGTTTGGCAGCGGCCTGGACGGGCGGGGTCGACTTCCTGCGGCTTGCTCCGCGCTGAGGCCTGGATGATGGCTGCTGCTGCTGGGGCCTGGCGGGAGCGGAGGACGCCGCAGAAGGCCGACCTCGGCGACGAGTAGACGGAGGGTCTGCGGCCGGCGGACGGGTGGGAGCGGCAGCGGTCCGCCGGGGCAGGATGTGTCGGATGGCCTCCGTCTGCTTCTGTGCGGCCGAGAACTGTTGGGCAAAGCTCTCGACCGCGTCGCCGAACAACCCAACCTGGGAAAGAGGGGCATCCAGGAACCGATATTTATCGGTGTCCCTCATATCCGCCAGGTTGAGCCAGAGGTGGCGCTCCTGGACCACCAAGGTGGACATCGCCAGACCGACTGAACGTGCGGTTTCCTTCGTCGCCCGGAGGGCAAGGTCGGTTGCCACACGGAGCTCCTGGAGGAGCTCTGGGTCAGAACCACCCTCGTTCATGTCCATGAGCGCCTGGGCCTGGTGGACCTGCAAGAGCGCCATGGCATGGAGGGCGGAAGCAGCCTGTCCACAGGCCTTGTAAGCCTTCGCCGTTAGACCGGACGAAAACTTACAGGCCTTGGACGGGAGGCGTGGATTACCCCGCCAAGAGGAAGCGGACGCCGGACACAGTTGCATCGCGACGGCCCGCTCCACTGGGGGGATATCCACATACCCCTTAGCTGCCCCGCCGTCGAGGGTGGCGAGGGGTGAGGAGCCACTAGAACGGCTTCGGGCACTATACGGTGCCTTCCACGTCCTAGAAAGCTCCTCATGCACTTCCGGAAAGAAAGGTACCGGGGCGGCGCACTGAGAACCAGCACGGCCCGCCCCGAGAAACCAATCGTCCAACCGAGAAGGTTCGGGACGTGGTGGAGGATTCCACGCAAGCCCGACCTTCTCGGCGGCCCGGGAAAGCATAGCAGTCCATTCTGGATCTGGCTCGGACAACGCTACACACCCCGAGGGGGGCAACGCAGCCGAGTCGTCATTTCCAGAGGACAGCTCCCCCTCCGATGCTGCGATCGACATCTGATCGTCAGCTGGGGCCCCAAAGGAAACGGTTGGTCGTTCCGGGGAAGGACCAAGACGTTCACTAAGGGGCTCCAATGGCAGCAGCGTATGTGAGGCATGAGGGGCCCGCGGATAATGACTCGACGGGGAAGCCCTCACGGTAATCCTCAGATCACCCTGGTCATGCGCCAAAGTAGGTCTATTCTGCGGGGCAGAATAGACTCTAGATCGGGGCATAGGCGAGGGGACTGCACCTCCCTTGAGGTAAGCGAGTCTCGATCTTAACGCTGTGATAGTCATATTCCCGCAATGGGAACATGAACTATCCACAAAAGCTGCCTCAGCGTGCTGAATGCCCAAACACGAGAGGCAACTCTTGTGGCCATCTGCTGGCGCCAGGGAACGACCACACCCAGAAACGCACAAGCGGAATGACATCTTGAAAAAGACGCAGGGTCACGCTTGTGTTGCTCTTTTAGTTGAAAATAAAAAAGGATTTGAAAAACTCTCTTTGTGTTGAGGCACCCAGGGGTAGCCGCAGTGTGAATGCACACACAGGGGAAACGCCCACCGAACCGACACACACACACACAGACACAAACACAGTGCTGTGAAAACAGCAGTTGAGAGCTGCAATGCTCGCGGCCACCACTGATCGCGCCGTCACACCAACACAGCAACAGAGAGATGATCCTCTTTTGAAGTCTTCAAACAGCTGATTCTGATAAAAAAAAGTCAAAAAGTCTCATAGAAGCTCGGCTCCGAAGTGAAAGACAATGTGTGCGTGCGCCCGCTTCCTGTTTATACCCGTGCTGCGTGGCGGGGGGGGCGCGTGACGCGATTCACGCACGCCAACGTTCATTGGCTCGTTCTGTAGACACTCGAAGTTGATAGGGCTCCCTGAAGTGATCCCAATTTCGTCGTCACGTCGACGTTACGTCGAACGTGAGCGACTGAAAGGGAACACCTTTCACAGGTCACAAAATGCATGTATTTCTTGAGGGCATATGCATTTACTTAATCAACATATAGCCTATATTTTTCTTATTCACAGAATGAGTATTCATAGACAAAATGCATGTTGTGATTCCACAAAAATCCTTTCATATTATTAAAATATTAAGCATTTCATGGACAAAAATGTATTTTGTGACTTTTTTTTTTTTTTTTTACAAAAAAATGAAATGGAAGAAAATTGTCAATTTTGTCACTTTTGTCTGTATTCGAACAACAGTTTGTCATGAAATATGGGATTTGTATGTCACTTGCCGCCACTTTGTACATTGACAAAGGCAATAGCTTATGTGTCTCTGCTACAAAAACCCCAACTGGTTTGCCTTCACGTGTCCATGAAGTTCCTGAGACTGTTGAGTGTATTGTTTGTCATGCTCACATGCCCTCTTAGCAGCTTCATTGCACCATTTAGCGAAGCCCTCTGACAAACATGGACTCACACTGAACAACTGCCCACATATATGAGGAATTATATCACCAAAGTGTTTACTGCAAGGGCTGAGGGTATCATTCAGGACATAGTGTACTGTGCTACAGTAAGTACTCAAATGAGTCTTCTTCATCCTGCTTCTGCTACGCCACTCATCTGAAGAAAAAAAAATAAAGTAACAACAGTCCAACAACAATTTCACACAAACTGCTTGTTGAGCCTATATGTGGACAGATTTCTGTTTTAAAAGCATGTATAGACAACACAAAGAAGAGCAACAATATATTCAACCAGCATGCTGTGCAATGTCCTCACACAACCTTACTTCATTATAATGTCTGAGTTGTTCGCTTTCACCTTGCTTTCTTCAAACCAGATCTGAATTACAAGACAAACAGCAAAAACAACATTCCCTGTAGGGAGCTAACAGCTCTTCAGGTTTCCACGCAAAGCAAAACTAATAAACCATTAGAAAAATTCACAGTATCCCCCCATTTAAGACTTGCTCATACTTGCAGATACAATACAATACAATACAGAGTCAATAATATTTTCCAAGCACTGTACAAATGAGGCTATACACCAGAGATAATAGCTTATGTCACTCACTGCGTCTCAGTTCTATGTGCTTCATCACGGACAAAGAGCTAATCACCAGATGTGACATAAACACACGTATGAAAACAGTACAGTAGCTTGGAAAATATATCCCTGTGACGTAGGCATATGGGCTTGCATTGTTGTAATACTAATAAATAAACCTCATTGAGTCTCATAAAACATCCCATTCCCCTCAAGCACCAATAAACGTCATTCCGTGGAAAAACCATTGCAGTCACACAGCATATACAAGAATAAGCCTCTTAAAGAGACATGCGTGCACACGGTGCTCTGAGGTATTAATAAGTGATGCATGTTGTTACAGTAATTATGTACTCTATTTTCAAAGATGCTTTAAGTGCTTGATTAGTCTGTTTACGTTTCTCACTCATAATTCTCATAGTGCACAGAAATTTGGGGATGGGTTTCAATAGTCATGATAAGTGAGTGGTAGTAGTAAATCTTCAAATTGGAGAGGCTGTGAGTGGAGCAGAGCTTGACGACTCCCCCTCTCTTAATGTAATGGGTGGAGCTTGAAGGTCCAGCCACAGCATAACCCTGTCCCTAAGCCTAATCAGATTCAACTCCACCCATTACATACAGAAAGGTGGAGCTGGATGTCATTTGGCTCTGCAGAACTTGCCAATTTGTGGGCTGTGCTTTAAGGTGAAGTGTGTCATTTTTGCACTAAACTGAAATGCGAAGATGATTACTTTTTTCAAACAGCTTTTCTCCCTCATCTGCCACTGGTTGATCAAAATGATCTCACCTTGAACTCATACCATTAGCCCAGCCAATGTTGTAACAAATGGCTTTCTTATAGTTCTGTATCCACATTCAGCTGATGGGGAAAAAATAATATTGAATACAATTTAGTGTATAATTAATGAAATAGTATATACTTTTACTATCAAAAGTAACAATAACGACATTTTTGTCTTTATATGTTATCACGTTTATTTTAAATGTATCAAGGTTTCCACAAAATATTAAGCAGCACAACTGTTTTCAACATTGGTAATAATCAGAGAGAAAAAAAACAAAACACATTTTAAAATATATTAAAATAGAAAATATTAAAATATTTCAAAATATTTCACAATATTACTGTTTAACTGTATTTTTTTATCAAACAACTGCAGCCTTGGTGAGACTAAAAATACTTTATTTATTTTTTAAATCATAAAAACAAAATAAAATAGTATATTTAATTGTAAAAATGATTTTATACATGGATACAACAGCGCTTTAGATTTAACCAATAAAAAAAAAAAAAAAAAAAAAAAAAAAAAAAAAGATAATAAAAACAACCAAAAGAAGAGATGAAGATAAGATAAACTGAACCCTAGTGGGTAGAATGTGACTTTTTCTATTAAAGTCTCCTGTTTGCCAACCAAAATAATGACCTGGGAGAGTTGCTCAGTCCATTATGGTGATGTTGTTTATGGATATGTATGTCAGTTGTAGTCTTCATACGAGGGCAAAACAGACAATGGCATCGCCCTCAGCACACAATTCATTGTATAATGTAATTATAAGTAGTCCACTACCTACTGTATGTCTGTCAGGCACTGATCTACTGTTCCACCAAACCCTGCGAGCCCACCTAATAGGGACCTTTGGGCTTCCTATTGAGTCGGCAACATGCTGTCTTGGGTAACAAGTTAAAAATATATATATACTCTGAATGCATGATTGCTTTAAGGGTAAAGTATGCATTTCAAACGAGGGGTGAGGAAATGTAATTTGTCTCAGTCGCCTACAGATCCCTCAGTACCAACAATAATAATAATAATAATAAAATATCCTTGTGTAGTGTAACCACTGGGATCCCAGGCACTGTAATTAAACTTTCAATTAATTCAAGAATGCTCTGAAAAAAAAACACCAAGTATCCAGGAATGCGTGTCAAACGTGCCTCTTCTAATTGGTCTTTTATGAAGTTGTAGGCAAATCCTTGAACGACCAGAACTAACACTGAAGTTCTCCTGAGTTGTTGGTGAAGCGGACACATTATATAAACCCTGTGTTGTGCGAAGGCGCTATTATTTGGCGTTTCTGCTAGAGCCTCCCACGTGCATCACGTTGATCCATCTCGCGAGTCATTACTGAAATCACTTTAGCTGGCTTTTTTGACAAGCCTCAGTGATTGGCGCTAATGAACACGGCACATTGAAGATACATCAAAGACGGAAAAGGCGGGTTTTATGGGGTGTAGAGGATGTTGCCTGGACTTTAGCGATGGGTTTGGAGATGGCATAGTTAATTTGAGTCTCTAAATGATGGAAGCTTAAGGAGGGTTGCATTAGTCAGGTTTAGTGCTTTCGTCATGGTCTATTGTGCATATCTGATTTTAAGCCATGATTTTATTAGTTGTGCTAGAGATGTGCTTCTAAACCATTTCTAAATATGACTAGGCAGCTGTGCAGACAATGCCATGTTATCCAGCCACAGTTGTGTACTACTAGTGTTTATTAGGGGTGCTTGTAAGGTTGCTACTTGCTACCATGCTTATGGGCGGGTAGTGTTTGAAATAGTGCTTTTGATATTACATGCATTTACTGAAAAACATCCTCAGTACACTATGAACAATCTAGCACCACTCAGGACACCCTTGCAACGATAGCATCCATCCAGCACACTGCAGTGACCCTTGGAATACAATGTAAAATAGTAATGTGCTAACAAACAAGACAGCACTGACACAACCACCCAAAACACCCTATAGCCTCATAGCAATGTGCTAAACCACTTTTAAATGGGCAAACACCACTCACATTTTCTTCAGAAAATGAAAAAAAAAAAAAAAAAAAAAATATATATATATATATATATATATATATATATATATATATATATATATATATATATATATATATATATATATATATATCAGTGATGCGCGGGTTGATCCGAAATGAGCGGGTGCCTGCGGTCACCCGCGGTTACCCGCGGTTACGAGTCATCCAAAAATATTTTTAATGATATTCGGGTCGCGGTCGGTCGGGTCGTTTGAAATAAAGATGCCAATTAAACCTTTGTAATTTATATAGTAGCCTACTAGAGAGCATATGAGCAGAGTGGAGCGGTGAGAATCTCCGCTCATCATCGCTCAGCGCTCAACGCAGTTTGCTCCGCGCTCCACTCAAATAAAGGAAAAAAAAAATCTACATGTATATCACTTTTAGCTTAGACCACAGCCTTACCTCCTAAAGAACTAATGAGCAACAACAAAAACATTTTTCAAATAGAAATGTTTTATTTCAAATTACAAATTAGACCTAGGCTATGTAAGAAGGAATATAGCCTACTTACACAAAGTCCTGTAAAATTAAACGAATAAATGGGCCTAATAATATAAATAACAATTATATAAACAAAAATATAGCCTACATAAAAATTTTAAAAGTAAAATTACTATTAGGCCAGAATTTTGATAAGTGAACTTTTGCGCAACGCGCACGATTAAAATTTAAATGGGCGAATATCCATTGTACACATAAACTGCTGTAAAATAAAACGAATAAATGGGCCTAATAATATAAATAAAATTTATATAAACAAAAATATGAAAAAATATACATTAACGTTTTAAAAGTAGGCTAAATTAGCCTAACTATTAGGCCAACATTCTTATAACTGAACTTTTGCGCAGCGCGCAGGATTAAAATTTAAATGGACTTGTATCAATTGTTTGAATATTACGCTATATTTAATTTACACTTTGTTACAGGTTACCGTATTCAATTTGCTAACCTTTTGCTTTCTTCCCAGCGTGTTCACATCACACTGCATGTTTACGAGAGATGTGTCTTTTTAGATTCCAAAATGAATCTTTACTGACTGGAATGATGTCTCCACATGCGTTTTCTTCTACCACATTATAGTTAGTTTTATATTATAGTAGCCTACACCTGTGACTTCTTATTTTCCTTTTTGAAGTAGCCTACTTTTTGAACTCCATTATTGAGCCGAGTTTTGACTGAAAATAGAATCCATCTTGCAGTCATCAACAGTAGACTGAGTCAGGCTTGACTGAGCATGCTTCAGAATCGTGGTGTGCGCGGAGCGAAATTGGAGCGGGAAATAGGGCGACGCTCCGTCTTTTTAAAAATGCCGCTCTGCGCTCTGTCCAAAAATGCGGGTCAGGAAGCGGGTCGGGTACAATATTTTCTACTTTTTTTTTTTGCGGTCCGAGTTGCGGGCGGGTTAGTTGAAACCGTCGGTCGGGTGCGGGTTGTTTGTACATTGACCCGCGCATCACTGATATATATATATATATATTAGGGCTGTCAAAAGATTAATCGCTATTAATCGCATCCAAAATAAAAGTTTGTGTTTACATAATATATGTGTGTGCATGGAGTATAATTATTTTCTATATATAAATACACACACATGCATATATATTTAAGAAAAATGCGTTATTTATATATAAAATATTTATATATAATATAAATTATATATAATATAAATATATATACACAGTATATACATGCAAATATTTCTTAAATATATACATGCATGTGTGTGTATTTATATATAGAAAATAATTATACACTGTACACACACATATATTATTAAAAACAAACTTTTATTTTGGATGCGATTAATCGCGATTAATCGTTTGACAGCCCTAATATATATATATATAATTTAGCTGTTCGTATTGTTATTCAGAAGATTATTTCCCTGTTATTGTTAATCTGAATCACTTTAGGGGGAACAGAAGTATGTAAATGCATTGTATGAGAGTAAATGGAACCTGACAAATAAACTATTTACATTTTTCCCCTAAAAGCGTGCCGTGATCACAGAGCATGGACAAAGTTTTAATAGCCTACATGTGCTCTCCATGTGCCTACAGCGAAGTGTATAAAAAGACATTTGCAGGTTGTATTGAGTCTTTGATTGATTGGATCTAGGACTCTTGTGTTATCCAGGTATTCTTTACTCTCAGTAACGTTTATGCGGTGTAGTTATCACTCCTGTGTGCACGTCATTACTCATATAAATCTCTGACTTGAGATCTCTACAGATTGTTCGCACCTGCTTCTGCCTGCCTTGCATTAACCAGGAACTTTGATTTATTACTTAATGTAAATTTCATTTTTTGTTTCGTTCAACACCATCTATTTTACAGCAGCCTGTACACAAAAGCCGGAGGAAGTTCAAACATTTGTTAATGTGGTGACACAGCGTTTTTTTAACAAACTTTATATTTTCAGTCAAGTGGGAAAGTCGTGTCAGCCACCATGAGGAGCGAACTGATTGATTGCTGTGAGGTACTTCCAGGTATTCGCATACTGTAGGGCTCCAAAACTAAGTCTTGAAATTGAACAGGCTTGTAGTGAGTCTAACACACCGCACAGCTATTTACCTGTGATTTATTATGAATGTAGACTCTGCTGAAACCAGCATGTTATGTTTCCTACTCTGGTTGCACAATGCTTCTTTACAAGTCTAACCAGAAAGATTTCCTTGTTCATCCATCCATCCATCAACATACCTAACTACCTATCCATTTATTTATTTGTTTGTCCATCCATCCATCCATCCATCCATCCATCCATCCATCCATCCATCCATCCATCCATCCATCCATCCATCCATCCATCCCTATTGTCATTTATAAAGAAAGTTAAAATCTGTCTATCTATCTGTCACATTCACCACCTTCTTCACCATCTGTCTCTGCACTACATTACCCAGGATCCTCTTTGGCACACCTGCACTCACTATCCCCTGAGTAATTATCATCACCACCTGCACCTCGTCATCTCACCCCTTTATATTCAGCACTCACCCTTCAGTCATTGTCTGGTCTTGTCATTACATGACATACAGACTCCCTCATGCTACTCACCTTGTACCTACCCGAAAATACCTACCCTTCGTCTTCATCTGAAACCTGGTCAGCTGTTTACTGTCTTCATTCTAGAATCATCCGGCCGTCATCTGCAAAGAGACTTTGTTATTTCACGAGCTAAGTTCCAGTCTGATAATCTGCGTATTGCATACTCTCCATTTCTCCATCTGGATCTGTGTTTCTGTTAATAAAGTTACATTTCTCTTACCACCTGTCTGACTCCTGTTCCAACCCTGACACTATCCATCTCTGTTGTCATTTTTAAATAAAGTTAGCATCCATCCGTCCATCCATCCCTATTGTAAGTTTTAAATAATGTTAAAATCCATTCATCCATATTGTCATTTTTAAATAAAGTTAAAATCCATCCATCCACCTGCCTGTCTATCCATTTGTTTGTTTGTCCATCCATCCATTGTCATTTATAAAGAAAGTTAAAATCCATCCATCTCTATTGTCATTTTTAAATAAAGTTAGAATCCATTCATTCATCCATCCATCCATCTCTATTGTAAGTTTTAAATAATGTTAAAATCCATCCATATTGTCATTTTTAAATAAAGTTAAAATTCATCCATCCACCTGCCTTTCTATCCATTTGTTTGTTTGTCTGTCCATCTAACTGTCCACCCATAAAATTAAATTGTACCATGTGCAAACAACTGAAAAAAAAAAAAAAAAAAATCACAATAATCATTGTGTACAACTGTGCCTGCTAGCAAATTTAAACCAAAAAAGAGAGAGAAAAATGGTATTAAAATCAGCTCTATCCCACCATTAAGAAATTAAGTGCTTATTATCAGTCTCCAGCTTTCAACTTGAAGGTGACACCACGTTTTATACAGTGTGCTTTGCTTCACTGCCAGGTTTGTATTGGTTTGTAAGTATTTGGCTTTGAGGAAAGCAGTATCCAACATATTTACAAGGTCTTTTGATCAAAGCATCTAGACACAAAACCAATGTGGCATTTTACTAATGCAGTGGCATCAGTTTCCTTGCAGAGAAAGTAGTTGCACCCAACAGAGCTGTGACAATTAAAGTAACCAGGACAGCTTCAGCCTGCTAGTTAACTCTGTGGTTGCTATGGGGGTGAAGCCTGCGGTAGCTATTCCACAAAGCTTGCTAATAAATTAATCATGATCTTAACTAGCTAACTACTGTTGATTGATGGTACGTGGCACATGTGGACTCTTCATTAGACGTGCTGCGTAGGAGGTTCAACCGTTCAGTGTCGACAAAGCAAAGTCAAACTACCTCACAGTGCCAATCAGTATTACCTGGCAGCTCCTGGGAAGACAGGGAAGATAAAGAATACCTGAATTAGCTGCCACAGCAGTAAGAGGCACAGCTGCATTGTGGGATACTCCAAGCTTCTGCTGTGAATTAGATCTCTGAGATCTGATGCACGTCAACATTCATTTAAGAATGTAACCACCAAACTTTTCTTTTCGCACACTCAGCTGCACGATACACACATTATGAAAAACAAAACAAAAACAAAACATGTACACTATATGTTAATCAAGGCAAAGGCCTGGAAAGCCTTCTATGCTAATTGACGAAATGCTCTCTGATCAGTTAGAATCTTGCGTGCCTTTATAAAAAATCTCAATGACAATTATATGAATGAAGGAATGCACTAACCTACTTATCTATGAGCAGGTGCAAAGAAAATAGTGGCCAATCTGGGCAATGTCCTTCATTCATCAAAGGTTGTCCTCAGGTATTTATACGTATCTTCCTATACTGCTGTTTGAATACTTGTGTGGTTTGAAGAGGCAATTTGATTTTTCAAGGTTATGCAAATCTTGAGTACTTTGAATGCTAAGTTGATTGCCATTTGCTATAGAGTTCTTGGTGTTTGAAAGATTGGGTGTTCTGTTCAGTCACAAGGACATCGCAAGGGAATCCTGGGTGGTTGCTAGGGTGTTGCTAGGGTATCCTTGGTGGATGCTTGAATGTTGCTTGCCATTTGTTAGAGCTTTCTTAGTGTTTGAAAGTTAGGGTGTTCTGACTGGTTGTTAGGACATTGCTAGCAGTGATGCACGGGTCAATGTATAAACAAACCGCACCCGACCGACGTTTTCAACTAACCCGCCCGCAACTCGGACCGCAAAAAACGAAAAAGAAAATATTGTACCCGACCCGCTTCCTGACCCGCATTTTTTTTAAAGTAGCTATAATGCTCATCGTAGCATCTTAATATAACTTAATATTCTAATTTTGTCAAGAATTATAAAAAATCGTCAATATAAGCTCATAATTTGTACTAAAATAGTCAAAATGTTTAGTTTTAAAAACAATTTTGCTGGCTATGTCTATTTTGATGTTTCTGCGCAAGTTCAGCAGACAGTGAGGTTCGGGTTTGTTCCGATCAGAGCTCGTGAGCGGAGAGCGCATTTCTGAATATTCCGCTCCGCTCATGGTCGCTCGCCCAACCCAGATGGCCTGCTGGTTCGAAAATATGTGGAATAAGGGCTGCCTCCGACTAATTTTTTTTCTAGTCGACTAGTTGTTCATTTAAGCCATTCGTGGACAAATCGCCCCTTTATATTAAATTAATTACTTAAATAGGCTAGCCTACAGGAATAAGCGTAATGACCGCACGCATAAAGCTTGCCACAAAGAACCGGTTAAAGTAATGATTATGAATGTGTCTAAATTAGCAAGGAGACATTTAATTGTTTAGTAATAAACTGGTGTTTTCTGTGTCGCTGCAAAGATGAAGTTGACAATGCGGAGATTGCGGACTCGCCATGAACGCCAGAGAGAAATGCACATTAGCCTACATAATCAGAGAGTATAGCCTATTTATTTTGGTTTGAATATTTTCGTTTAAAAGTAGACATTTCAAGCTTTCTGTAATATATAGCCTATATTTATCAAATCTGTGAGGCACAAGCTGAGTTTCGGCGCCCTCCAGTTCACATGCAGTGATCGCGTACCGGCGCCTTATTTTGTCTGCTATATATTTGCTTCTTATTTAATAAATACGGGCAATTGATTGATAAAACATTGATCAAAATTAAGATACAATTTATACAAAACGAAAATCTTTTAAAAAGAGTTTTCTATAAAACAAAACTTAATGAAGTCGTCAAAATCATGTTTTACCAAAAACAGCGCCGTTGCTAGGAGGGCGTCAGCGCCTCTGCCTCACGAGTGGATGATAGCCCTGAAGACGCCTAGCAATGATATACCTTTACTGGTAGTATACCTTTAGTTAAGTTATCGCAGCGCGCTAAGAGACAATGTTATCGGAAAATGCAGCCCAGGTATATGCATAATGGAGATTCCAAAGCTCTCTTCTTTGGTCAGAACCATGGAGAGCGATCGAGGATTTACTTTTACAATGCAACACAATATTTAAAGAGCATCAAGCTATTAAAATCTATATTATGTATACGCACAGATAATATAACAGTAGGCTATATTAGTCAATATTTTTTTATTAGGTTAAGCAGTGATTGGATAACGTTTTTTTATTTTTATTTTATTTAACGTTTTTAATTTAAGGCCCACCCACAATTGGTCTGGCTTATCCAAAACTGGAATCCTGGCGCCGTGCCTGGTTGGTCGTGCCAGTTTTGTGGTTATCAAATGTGTAAATAGCATCGCAAGAAGTAGCCTACACATGACAAAGCCAGCACTTTGGTCATCATCTTTCATTATTTCGGCAAATGTCTCCCACACTTTGCTCTTTCTATTTGTGTATTTGCGGAGCTTCCACTCCCCAGTCTTCACCTATTTTCTCTTGCCGCCTCCATCTCTACCTGCAGACTGAGCTCGTGCGTCATCTTCGCGCCAGTTATTCAGCCAATAAAGTGTAAATTAAATTTAAAACGTATTCATAGAAAATTGTGTCTAGAACTATATAAATGACAAAGGTTTAATTGGCATCTTTATTTCAAACGACCCGACCGACCGCGACCCGAATATCATTAAAAATATATTTGGATGACTCGTAACCGTGGGTAACCGCGGGTGAGCGCAGGCACCCGCTCATTTCGGATCAACCCGCGCATCACTGATTGCTAGGGAGTTGTTAGGGTTTTCTGACCTACTGACTTCCTAGGCAGTTTCTTTGGTTTGCTGGGTGTTTGCTAGGGTGTTGCTTGGTATTTGTTAGTGTTTGAGAGTAAGGAATGCTACTATGCAATTGTGAGGTTATCCTGCACTGTTACTAGGGAGTTGTTAGGGTGGTCTTGGATGGTTGCTTTTTGATGGTTGGAAGTAGATTTTTAGGATTATATATATATATATATATATATATATAACCCGGGTCGCGGGCATGGGAGGCGGGCACGCTAACAAGGACACGAAAGACCACAGTCTCTTGGGAGATCTGGGGAGTGAGATTTACGTGCAGAGCTCTCACTAGCTGGCCTCTGTTACATACATACATACATGTACGTACGTACATACATATATACATACATACATGTACATACATACACATACTTTATAGCAGTTGCATATATCCTACAAAATATACATATACTTTCCCATACATGCATAGTGGGATGTTTTTACATCACTCATGCGTCAGTGTACTCTTGTATGCAAAGAGTATACCCCAAAAACCTCATTTAATGAGACACAAAGGGCTTTACCCCGCCACCGAGAATATATCATGATTGTTAAACAGCTCCTTTGATTATCTCACTACGGGTTTTTTTAATCTCTTCCTTTTTTCTTTTCCGTCCTCCCCGACTTTTCCCATCTCTCTTAGCTGCCACTGAAAAACTCAACCAGTTTCTTGTTTTTCACATCACTCATTCCAGAAGCTGCATGTTATGCATTGATTAGAGCGTTGCCGATTTACAAGATTATGCAGACAATTAACTAAGCCATTGATCTATTCTTAATCGCACACGTGTTTCTGTTCTATCCTTTTTTCTATCCCAGACAGGACCACCTAAAACTTTTAGCGCCCAGTTTTGAACTGACGGTAAATGCATTAACCTTCTCTTGCAATGCCAAAGTGCATGATTCCCAAAGGTTGCACATACTGATAAAATGTATTTGAATTCACGTTAAAGCATCTGCTGCATTGAAACAGCACTGTTCATTATTTTCTTTTAATCATATACTCGCTAAATGCATGTGGAAGTGCTGAAGAAAACATTCTCAAGACAGACTGTGCATTAGGAGTGCTGCTGCTCATTATACTAGCTGCATTTCTTGAGCATGTGTCACATTTCCTAGAATAGATGGCATAATTGCCATTGCATAAGGATAGGCAGGTTTAAGCAGCAGGGCACTCCTTGTAGTTCTGCTGTGCAGGGATGCTCTCTGACACAATCTGCGAGAGGATTGGGGCCGTAATCACAGCTGAGGAATTGTAGCAGTATGGGGCAAGCTGTTAAGAGGGGTCACTAGACACCCAGGCTCACAAAGCCAGACTTTTCACTAGATCGGCACAAGATCTGGTCCTGTTTGTGGGTTATTATGGCCAAGAGCTGTCCACTTAAGCAGAAAGAGACTGGCATGTAAAGTGACCAATCACAGCTGGTTTTTGACATGTTGTTTAGGGAACTGTTGGACTCTTGAATATCTTGAAGACTCAGTGCTATGAACTGACTCCCAGAAATGTTTAACTGTTTTCAGCCAGCTCTTGCTATTTTAGTTTGTGAAGCTTATCAGTTGGTCCATAAGCGGTTGGCTGGCATGCTGTCTGAGGCTCTGACTCTTGCAAATTGCCAATACACAGATCATATGTAGTTTTCAGTTGCATTTCCTTGAAGGTCTTCATTAAAGGGGACATGTCATGAAAATCGGACTTTTTCCGTGTTTAAGTGATATAATTGGGTCCAGAAAACGTGAAAAGTGACAACCTAGTAACTTTGTTTTGGTAAGCCTTTCTCTGCAAGCATGTCGAAAAATAAGCCGATCAGATTTTGCTCCCTTCTGACGTAGGAAGGGGATCTTTTTATAATTTTGCGTCCTTTAATCTGCACATTTCCACTCATGCGCCACCATTTGGTTTTCACAAGCGACAACAGCACAGGTACATGCAAGTCGATGAGAGGAATCAATGTAACTCCACAACAACTACATAAACGTATCCACTAACCATTCAGAAACATCCAGGTGCAGTCTAAAAGTTGCAACGTCTTCCTGAGTCTCTCCGTAAGGCTGCACTCCGGTACTGGTTACAGTATTTCTGAAATCTGACTGAAATTTGCATCCGAAGTATCCGAAGCTCGTGTAAAGGATTGTCCGCCTTCTAAATGGGGGCGGGGAGCAGCAGCTCACTTGCATTTAAAGGGACACACAAAAACAGCGCGTTTTTGCTCACACCCTAAAAAGGGACAACTTTGATAATCTATAATAAAATATCTGGGGGCTATTTTGAGCTGAAATTTCACAGACACATTCTGGGGACACCATATATTTATTTTACATCTTGTGAAAAGGGGCATAATATGTCATCTTTAAGCAAAGTGTTGTGGAGAGGTCATCAGTCAAGGTTTGAACGGCCCTGTGGCTATAGTGGAAGCTGTGTATACCTTTTTAATTATATTTTTTCTTTATCCAAAATCCAAATCAGGGGGGAAATGGTGAAAAACTAGCAAAAAACTATTGCCAAAATTTGTTCGTTCATTCATTCGACTTAATAATAGTTTTTTTTTTTTTTTTTTTTTTTTTATATCTCCTTGTGATTTAATAATAACAACAACAACAATACAGTACCCAATAGGATTCTATGACTCTAATAAAATCCTGCTGGATGAAGTGAAACTTGTAACGTGTTTTGTTTTTTTCTCCTCTTGAGGCCTCTCATTGCAATTATGTAATTGTATTTTCCCTGACGATGTCAAGTTGCGGCACAAATTGTTAAATCCAAAACTCCTTGTAATGAGCATCTCTACACACAACATCATCCATTTGTAGTTAGATGCACTTCCCACGAAAAGCTAAATCGGCATTCCTTGTGCGTCTACAAGTCATGTACTGTATGTGTTTATTTTTGTTGCCACGCACTTTTATTCCTGTCGTGTCAAGTGGCTGGCTTGCTTCTGCGTTCCTGCCGCTGTGCTCGCCAGTGATCAATATTTTCAGTGTGTGCCATAACAGGGCTCATCTCACACATAATAAGGCTGCACACAAGTTCTCGCAGCCCCGGGGAAAGTGCACTGCATTCAGATTCCCTGCTGTACGCCACTGGAATCGTCTTCAGCGCAGCGTGGCATATGCTCACACTGACAAGACTGCTCTGGAAACAGTCACACCATACATTTTACTGATAAAAGATGTCAGAGACCCCGGTAGTAATTCACCCTTCATCTTTTTCCCTTTATTCTTTAATCTCTTGATCGCTATTTGTTGAAAAAATTAAATACATTATATTCGCTGGGGTCCAAATGTCTGAGAAATGTTGAGAAAGTGCTCTCTCTCTCTGTCTGTATGTCTGTCTATCTATCTCTCTATCTATTAATAATAATAATAATAATAATAATAATTTGTTACATTTATATAGCGCTTTTTATGAGACCTCAAAGCGCTTTACATACAGTAGATGGGGGAATCTCCTCAACCACCACCAATGTGCAGCATCCACTTGTATGATGCGACGGCAGCCATATTGCGCCAGAACGCCCACCACACACCAGCTTACTGGTGGAGAGGAGACAGTGATGAAGCCAATCAGTATATGGGGATGATTAGGGGGCCATGATGGACAGGGGCCAAGGGGCAAATTTGGCCAGGATGCCGGGGTTACACCCCTACTCATATTATTTCTATCATTCCATTTTTTTCTATCTCAAATTACAAAATACTTTGCAAATTATTATTTTTAGTGTTTTCGAGGAATTTATCAATTATTTTACATTTTTGTAGATCTAAACTAAGTTTTATTATTATTTTATTTTAAAATATATATATATAAAACAAAAATACATAAAATGTCAAAATACTTTTGACTTTTTGAGGTCTGAAAAGGTTGCTGAAGCAGGTTCAGGTTGCAGTCATGTCATTATCTCAGAAGTGCCTCTTCTTCATTTCCAAATGAAGAAATCTAAAAGTATATTCTGATCGCTTCTGACAGGGTCATTAACTCTCTAATTACTGCTTGACAGCTCCTTGGCTTGATGTGATGCGACTTAACGGGCACCGTTTTGAAAATAAACACCCTCAAGGTTACTAATTTTAAGTTAAAATTAAACACGCACACCTTTTTTTTAAGATGCCAAGCGACCTCAAGACCTGTAATTGGTCTGCTACACCTCAAAAGGCACACCATCATTATACTGCCTTAGATAAGAGGATGCAAAGCTACAGAGAGAGCCAGTGGGGAAGTCAGAGAGACTGAATGCAATAATGTGTCCGCTCTGAACATTGCCAGAAGATTTTCTGAGATATATCAAAGCACTTGGGTGCTTTTTATAGTCATGCCAATATTGCAGTCTTTGGGTGAGAGCGTGGAAACATAAAATGAAGCTGTTGTAGGAAGGTTTGCTACTAACATGAAAACATCAACTTTGGCAACTGCTCACATACTCATACGTTTTCTGTTTTAATCACAGAAGAACGTTGAAGCGTTGTTGCAATTTGTCAGAGCAGTTTGCAAAAAAGGTGTTCAGTTTATCCTTGTTTTGGTTTGGGGGCTTTTTGCCTCTTTTCAGCATGTACGGCATTGGTTTAAATTATGATTATGAAACTGCATGTGTTCAGTTGTCATGTCTTCTTTTTGCAGGAAGTGTACAAATTTAAACCAATGAGATGTGTCATGAGAAGACATACATAAGTGCAATAGCCTTTGATTTTGCCATTCATCTCGTACAAATTATAACAAGTTAGTAATGAATAAAACTTACATTGCTGAGGCAAAGGTTTGTAAGGCAATCTTGAGCTTATATGACAGGTGCTATAATTAAACCCTCCATCCGTCTATCCATCCATCCGTCCGGTCGTCCATCCATCCTTCCATCCTTCCATCCATCCTTCCGTCCATCAGTCCATCCATCCATCCATCCAAGCTGTTTGTAATATTACATCATCGTGATGAGTGATCAGCTTAAAAAGTGTATTTCCTGAAAGATAAAGAAAATGTGACTCAATATTCCCTCAGCGAGTTTTAAAACTCCTAACAGCCTATGATATCCATTAAAACCCTCTGCCATATTCCTGATTTTCACTGATCTCATTATATTATCATATATTAATTTTCCGTCCATCAGACCACATCAATTAAATATAGCTTTACTTTACTAACTCTAGAAATTAGAATAAGTCAGATAAAATAGATTGGGGTCAGATTTTGTAATGCGGCGTTAGGAAAAGTAACTCTGTCCGGAAAGACAAATAGAAAAATGATTTCAGAGAGTTTAGGCTGTTTAAATATGATGATATAAGTCAATAATCTTCACCTTCACGTCAATCTAACTATGACACTTACTCAAAGCCTGAATCTAACTGCACCAATCATCCGGAATGAGAAAACGCTTCATCGTTTGCTCACGAGCTCATGGGCATCAGGACGTTGAACCTCTTCACATCCATTCTGTCATTTTGATGAATGTGTGGCTTGTGGCGTATGAATTCAATTAACATATAGTACTGTATACAGCTGCCATTTCCCTGTAAACAATACATCAATATGACAGGTCCATAACACATTTCAAACACGATCAGCTTTGATAGAATCGATAGACCCTTCCCAAATATACATTATCTCACAATTCAGTACCCAAAGTGTTTGCTAAGGTAAGCAGAACTTTTACCATTGCCTATGTACATGAATGGTTTATTCCTCAAATGATGTGACATTTTGAGGTGTGCTTTTGATTTTCTAAGCAATGTTTGACTGTAGGCAATAAAGTGGTAGACAATATCCCATACATTTACATTGAAGGATAGAGCCGAGCCATATCTGGTAATATACTGTCACTTTACTGTAAGGTTCAATTTATTAACATTTTAAAGCAAAATCTAACATGAAATGCCAATGAAGCATGTATTAATCTTGGTTAAGGTTTTTTTTTATATATATATATACGTGCATAAACATTCTATAAATAATTAATTTTTAATATCTCAATGTGAAATTTAGTCATGCATTGTATACTTTAACATTGATATATACACTCACCTAAAGGATTATTAGGAACACCATACTAATACTGTGTTTGACACCCTTTCGCCTTCAGAACTGCCTTAATTCTACGTCGCATTGATTCAACAAGGTGCTGAAAGCATTCTTTAGAAATGTTGGCCCATATTGATAGGATAGCATCTTGCAGTTGATGGAGATTTGTGGGATGCACATCCAGGGCACGAAGCTCCCGTTACACCACATCCCAAAGATGCTCTATTGGGTTGAGATCTGGTGACTGTGGGGGCCATTTTAGTACAGTGAACTCATTGTCATGTTCAAGAAACCAATTTGAAATGATTCGAGCTTTGTGACATGGTGCATTATTCTGCTGGAAGTAGCCATCAGAGGATGGGTACATGGTGGTCATAAAGGGATGGACATGGTCAGAAACAATGCTCAGGTAGGCCGTGGCATTTAAACGAGGCCCAATTGGCACTAAGGGACCTAAAGTGTCCCAAGAAAACATCCCCCACACCATTACACCACCACCACCAGCCTGCACAGTGGTAACAAGACATTATGGATCCATGTTCTCATTCTGTTTACGCCAAATTCTGACTCTACCATCTGAATGTCTCAACAGAAATCGAGACTCATCAGACCAGGCAACATTTTTCCAGTCTTCAACTGTCCAATTTTGGTGCAAATTGTAGCCTCTTTTTCCTATTTGTAGTGGAGATGAGTGGTACCCGGTGGGGTCTTCTGCTGTTGTAGCCCATCCGCCTCAAGGTTGTGCGTGTTGTGGCTTCACAAATGCTTTGCTGCATATCTCGTGGTTATTTCAGTCAAAGTTGCTCTTCTATGAGCTTGAATCAGTCGGCCCATTCTCCTCTGACCTCTAGCATCAACAAGGCATTTTTGCCCACAGGACTGCCGCATACTGGATGTTTTTCCCTTTTCACACCATTATTTGTAAACCCTAGAAATGGTTGTGCGTGAAAATCCCAGTAACTGAGCAGATTGTGAAATACTCAGACCGGCCCGTCTGGCACCAACAACCATGCCACGCTCAAAATTGCTTAAATCACCTTTCTTTCCCATTCTGACATTCAGTTTGGAGTTCAGGAGACTGTCTTGACCAGGACCACACCCCTAAATGCATTGAAGGAACTGCCATGTGATTGGTTGATTAGATAATTGCATTAATGAGAAATTGAACAGGTGTTCCTAATAATCCTATATATATATATATATATATATATATATATATAGAGAGAGAGAGAGAGAGAGAGAGAGAGACTAAAAACTATAAAGATCTGACTATGTGAGACTGTAGTTTAATGAATCCAGTTTCTGTTCATGAATCTGCATTATCCTGAACATTGTTTTCATTGTATCTTTTTAATTTTCCCAGCAAAAACGTCCCGAGTCCTTCACACACAAATCAGGCTTCATGCTTCCATAGAGAACCTAGAAAGTTAGGGAAGATTTGATTACATGCTGTTCACACATTGGCATTAAAAAGCGATGAATACATGAAAATTCGTACATGTAGAATGAGAATATGACACACTTGCAGGTATTGAGAAGGTGGTTGTGTTTTAGATTAAAGTGTCCATGTTACACAGTGAGATCAGGAACACGTTAATTGCAATACATTTAAGTACTTTTGATTTCATATTATAAACATATTTTATATCTATAGTTAATTACTGTGTAGACTCTTTTCAATCAATAAAATGTGTGGCAAAGGTAGTGTATACATTTTTTAAAAGATACAGATATTAAAACAGTTTTGTTATTGTCTTTGAATTTTTTTTTTTGAATTTTTTTTGTTTTATTGCTTTTTTGTTCCACAATCACAAAAGCCATTGTGCCATCTAATCAACTATACATATTTTATAAGGCTTTCAACACATATACAGTGTTCTTAGGAGACGCAGTGTGATGTCTTCATGTTGGTCCAAGCAAATTTTACACAAAAATTGCCTATAAAGGAGAATGCTTCTTTCAGACCCAAGTGGGCTGTCTGTAATATGAAAGCATTTCTTCCTCAGGCATTTTCTGAATTGACTATGAGATGAACACAGCGACTAAAGCTATGAAGTGCCATAGATTAGCTTAGCTCAGCAGAGAGACTGAATAAGAGGTTATGATATGGGGGGAAAAGAGTCTTCTGGGATATTGGGTCAGTCATGCAAACTGAAGCGTATTCTGTAAGTATTACTTAAAAGGCCAAAGGAGCGATGGGGGTCACGTATAGTTATTTCATGCTAAGTGACCCTGGCGTTCTGTTGGAAGACATAGGCAGCTTTACCATCTGGTGAGCCCAACTGTTCTCTCACACAAGAAGGTGAAATCGTAGGTAGACTTTGGCAAGCACTGCCATGTTGGCTTCAAGCCTCTCCTGTGATTATCGCCTCTTGAATTCACCAAACAGTAGTGCTACTTTAGCACATTGTATTTCAGAGAAACCCCTGTGTCTTATTCACGAACCACCCGCAATCCAGCGTAAGCAAGTGCTAAATGTGCCACGAGATCGCTGTGCTGTTTTTAAATGAAACCCAAAAACGCATCCTTTCGATGAAAAAGTCTCTTATTAGAAAATGTGCATTCACATTGTTCTACAGTTAATCCTTTTTTACAATGCAAGTCATATATAATTGTGGTCAGGAGGATTTTAAAGATTAAAAAAAAAAGTAATTAATACATGTATTCATCAAAAATGCATTTAATCGATCAGTGACAGTAAATCAGGTGTGACAGGAATTTATAATGTTACTCAATATGTTGTTACATAATATTCTTTTGAATTTTCCAATCACAGGAATAAATGACATTTTAAAGTGAAATAGAAAAAAAGATATAATATTTCACAATATTGCTACTTTTAATGCATTTTTGATTAAATAAATGCAGCCTCCTTGAGCATAAATTACTTCTTTCAAAAGAAAGTGTGTGTGTGTGTGTGTGTGTGTGTGTGTGTGTGTGTGTGTGATGGGTATGTTTAGGGGATATAATATACAATTTGTACAGTATAAAAATAATTATTTCTATGTAATGTCCCTATGAAACACGAAGACCCAACGTGTGCGTGTATGTGTACTTGTGCAATTATCTTTGTGAGGACCAGTTTGAGTTTTAGACCATTGGAGTGAGGACAAAGAGAGTAAAGTGAGGACATTTTGGCCGGTCCTCACTTTCTGAGACCCCTTTAAAGGCCTGTTTTAGGGTCAAGACTTGCTTTAGGGATAAGGTTATAATGAGGTTAAGGGTCGGTTTAGGGTCAGGGTTCGGGTTAGGCACTTAGTTGTGATGGGTAAGGTTAGGGTAAGCGGTTAGAGATTGCATTGTGTCAATGAATATCCTTATAAAGATAGATGTACAAGAGTGTGTGTGTGTGTGTGTGTGGCCACTTTTCACACATGACGAATGTCTTTCATTTAATGGAATTCATCAATTTCATTATAATCTTGTGTAAGGAAAGTCATATGGAGTTACAAGATGGTGAGTAAATAATGACAATTTCAATTTATAACCAAACAAACCAGCATGAAATCAAAATGTATCACTTTTACTTTCTATACACACAACCGTGGTCTTATTGTGCATGAATGGTCACTTCACTCGCACCCTGTCATTTACAGTAGAAAGTGCTTTTCAACATCCAATAATTTCCTGACAGATAAAATCACATCCTAACACTTTCATTTATTTTTTTCTTGTTAAACATCCCATCATCCCACTCTTTATGTGATAACCCTGAATTGAATTGAGTTGTGAAACCCTGTCATGTTGACTTCAAGAACTTGTTACAATAACCAAAATGAGGTGGTCATTTAATCATCCTCTCCTCCTTTAATAAACACGGTCCGTCTCATGGTAGAATAGCTCCTTTGCCAAGATATGCATAAACAGGGAGGTATCCTGTAAGTAATTAACGGGAAATCGCCGTCATTCTCATTGTAATCATTGACGACCTTATGATGAGTACTTGAAATGCATGGCTGACTTCAACAGTAATGTGAGAACGGAAGCTCTCCGTGTCTAATATGGGTCCAACAAATCTCAACAGGGTTTCGTGAGCTAGATGTGGGTTGTTTTTTAATCTAGTCACTGGGTGGGTGTCATCTCTGTTAGAACCAGGCTCATGCTGGGTGGATCCATGATGGGTAGTGCACTTAAGCTGAAGAGTAAGATTGATTGAGTCATTACCTGCTACACGACATATTCAAGTCAGATAATGTCCCAGGCTGAAAAACCTCTGAAAGACTGCAATCAGAAACATTATTAGAGCAAAGACGACATGCAATACAGTATATGGACAAGTTGCCCAGTTAAGTTATTTTTTGCAGAATGCTACCATTTCAACCCTATTACCTTCATATAAATTTACATAATTTCAGGAACCATTTTAGAATGCACAATATGACTTCCATGATGATTTGTGGTCATTTCTTCATCGAAGCCTACAGAGAAATGGTAAAAGGGGAATTGCAAAGATGCTACAGTGCTGTAGGGGTTTGCGAGAGTGTTGCTAAGGGCATCTGGATGGTTGCTACAGTAGAGTTTTTTTTTTTTTTTTTTTTACTGAACCAAGTCAAAATAGCACAGCTACAAGTCTTTATGTTCTATATATGGCTCTGGTTCCTTAACTGTAAGCATGACTGCTTAGTTCTCACACAAACTGAAATGCTTGGTAGTTGTTTGACAATAGTAGTACAACTACTACACAAACACAGCTAATAATATTTGCAACCTTTAAGGTTTGAGGTTGTCAGGAAACACACTGGACTGACCGGTAAGTATATAAAACCCAAATTACTTGACTTTCATAAATGAGGAAACAGGAAGATGATAATGATGACTTTCCTTTTCTCTTGTAGGAGGAGACTGGAGGATAACAAAGAACTGGAAACTGGAACGAGGACAAGGTCAAGGAGGTAAATACACTTCATAAGTAACAATCCAAACGAATATAGTATGAGCCATAGACGAGTCCAGACAATGTGTGTGTGTGTGTCAAATCCGTACAACTGGTGATGAGATGATCGGTGACAGCTGGTGATGATTAGTAATCATGCGACGGTGTGACTGGCTGATTGCTGAAAGTGTGCAGTTGAGCAGAAGGAGGGATGATGGGAAATGTAGTGCTTGATGGTGACTGAGCTGGTGACCGGGACAGAGGTCAGTACGATTTCTGTTTTTAACGGGTTTTTTTTTTTTTTTTTTTTTTGCAAGAAGTCTCTTATGCTCTCCAAGGCTGCATTTATTTGAGTAAAAGCCAACCCGATCTCACGGCAATTCGTACGTATTTTACAAGGTAGCTAATTCGTACGAATACATACAACCTCAATCGTATAATTTTATAGCAAAATTATATTTTGCTATAATATAGCAAAAAAACGTGGATTTTTGCTAAATCGTACATATTTTACGAGTTGCCCCTGACCCCGCCCCTAAACCTACCCATCACTTGGGTTTAGACCAATCGTCCAAATTAGTTGTGAGATAGCGTTGGTAAAAACACAGTAAAGAAGTAATATTGTGATTTGTTTTTTTACTTTGCAATTTAAAACCAGAGTTTCTCTTAATTCCGATGGGTTGTCACATTCAAAGCAGCAATCAATTGGCCAAATGAATTTTGATTATTATTTTGCTTGGCAACCATAAACAGCCTATATTTAGGCTAATGCAGTTTATTTATCCAGTTTATTATGAATATTATGCATATTGCATTTTCTTCATGTCCAACAGTCCTTAATCATAGTCAAATCGTTACAGAACGCCTCCCATGGCTTATTGCTTTATTATTTTATTTTCCATACTTGAAACTATGTATGACAGAAATATCTCATTGAGCTGAAGTGTCTCATAACCTAAATTTAGTTTCTTGCTGAATTTTTTTGATGCTACCGTCTTTAGTTGAAGCAATCTTATTGCAAGACTCTTAAATAGAGGAGTATTATATCCATTGCTTTAATCTGTTGTTTCCACACACACACACAGACACACACACACACACACACACACACACACACACACACACACACACACACAAACACACACACACACACTCTCTCTAAGGGGGCTTTTTAATTGGGTTACCACAGAAGGTGCTGTCAGATTAACCACTTGTAGAGAAAAAAAAGAAAGTTACGTTTTGACTGGTCACACTTCTGGCAGGGAATTTGATTGCCTCTGACAGCCTGTTTTGAATAATTCTATTATGAGGAGATAAAGAGAAAGCGATGCTTAGATCAAGTCATGTCAGAGTAGCAAAGATCTCATTGAACAGCACAAGCTAACTAAAGCTGAACACGTTTTTAATGGCCATGTACTTTAATGAGCTTCTCCAATGCAATCAAGATGTTTTATTTGATAAGAAAAGCCATTTTAATGCCCTCTGCATTTAGGGTACCTAAACCAAAGCTAGGGATAAATATACAGAGCTGTTTAAAAGAGAAAACCTGTACTTTGGGGGGATGGCTTAAAGGTTTTCCTGGGTTGCGAGGGTGTTATTAAGAGCTCCGACTTTCTTTAAACGTTTTTGTGGAAATATAGGTTTTATGCAAGTTATACAGTACTGAAAAGTCAAACGAGGCTCTCTACATTTGGGATATTCATGAAGCACTTGCTAACTGTTCTTTGTGGCAGAATACCAAATTGCACAGGCAGATTTAGTCACAAAACCAACATGATAGCATTGCATTATGAATGATTATACTGTACTTTAAGTTATGGATCATTTGATATGAAAGAACTGTCAGAGCATTCACCTCTGCTCTGTAAACTTTAGTGATACAGTAAGTAGTCAGGAATGGGTAGACTGATTATTAGTTTTGGTTAGGGTGTTAGTGTTAGGGGTTTGTTCAATTCACTAAGTATTAATCATCTGTGTGTAACTCCCCTTGAAAAAGATGTGTACTCTTTACCCGCCACTGATTTACGGTTTTCCGTGTTTTTACTGTTATAAAGTAGGGGGCGCTATGACACGTCTTCTGAAAGAGTACAAAATCTCCTGATCAAAACACATGTGAACAAGAAGCAGAAAGAAGCAGTCACATTGTAAAATAGCTCAATCGTCAACATTAAACGGCATATAAATCAAAACTTTAAGAAATTTCAACCCAAGATGAGTTATAGGACTGTGCAAGCATTAGGGGTGTTGAAGGACTCGGTCTACTCCATCTATGTTTTGTTCATCGTTCTGAATCTGATCTGGATGTAGTTTTTGACAAAAATGTGATTTTTCTCAGTGTTTTGCTCAACATGTTTTTATTTATTTATTTATTTATTTTTGTATTAAACGTACTCATTCAAATGTTGATAAAAAAAATAATGCATGAAGCTAGAATAAAACAGGCTCTTTGTTTGAAACCCAAGGCCCTGTTCTTTCTTTTGATATATTGCATGTTCAGATATTCATTCAAAACATTCTGGGGGCCATGAAAATTTTGTGAAAAATTTGTGGAAAAAAATGCTGGTGATGACTGGCAACTTTTTTTTTTTTTTTTTACTACAGTGTGGCGGGGAAAGTGTTAATTGAATTGAATGTACACTTGTAGTGTACTTGAAATCTTAAATGTATATTTCTGAAACACTGTAAGCTATGCATATACTATTATTGCAATAAAAGGCCACTTAAGTGTACCAAAAAGACCTTTCATGATCTTTCACAATTGTTTTTTAGAAGTACTCTTATTTAATGTATTAACTAAGCATCCATCCATCCATCCATCCATCC
Source organism: Squalius cephalus (assembly GCF_949319135.1). Lineage (NCBI taxonomy): Eukaryota > Metazoa > Chordata > Actinopteri > Cypriniformes > Leuciscidae > Squalius > Squalius cephalus. The sequence goes on from NC_137123.1 coordinate 60,632,987, forward strand.
ATCCATCCATCCATGATTGAATATGTGTTTAACTTAGGCAAAACCAAGAACCATTGTGGCAAGAACAACATTATCAGATATCTGAATTAACACAAAGCTATAAATATTAGATTTTTAACACTGATGAGTTTATCGAATACGTGTGGCCGATCTGGAGGTGGTTACTGAAATATTTCCAGTCTCCCACACAGGACAATGACAAATAATAGCACATCTTAAAGTATTGATCCTCAACCCACTTCTGCGGATCACATTATGAAGAGCGCTGCCTGTGACGCAAGACAAGTGTTTCTGAGTCAGATTGTTTTGGTGTAGTAGTTGAATTTCATTTCTATTTGTGTGCTCAAGAGACCCCTGCACAGTATAGGAAACGTTTGCTGTCTGCTAGTCATATTAGGATGTCTGTACTCGACCTAGAAGTTATTACATTTGTGGATTGCACATGTGGAATGACCCTTCGCTAAAGCTCTGCCTCCCTTTATTACTGTTGCTCGCACTGGCAAGATTTACAAAGCGTGTAAATGTGAATGAATTGAATTTTTCCATGATAATTTTGAATAAAATGTGCTCAAAGTGGTAGAATTAAGGATATTGTTTCTTATTTTAGCTGGAATGAAGTATGATCTTGCAAAGGGTTTCTGCCTTTTTTAACCACATAAATTGTAAAATGCGAAAAATCAACTCAATTTAAGTCAGTTTAAAAAGTTAAGATAAAATTACTTGGACAGTCAATTTGACAAAGGCAGCAACTGAACTTAAGTTTTTAAGTAAAATGTGGACATTTTGCAGTGTTTTAACCAAATAAATTATTTTGATGATATAAAGTAATGGAAAAACAAACGTTGCCATGACTTATCATTTTACTGATGTTTGTCATGTTCAGTTGAGAATGAGGGCAACATACTGTAGGTTAATCCAGAGCATTAAAGCTACACTGTGTGATTTTTACCCCCATCTAGCGGTGAAATTATGACTACCCAGTGAATATTAGTTTCTGTTCCTCTCAATTCCGAGGGCGTTTTAACTCCTACGGTGGCCGTATTATTCCAAGATTAACATGGCTTCCAGTTACTGACTTCGTCCATGACAATAATAAACAATAATACGTCTAAAATGAATAAAACTACAGCACAGATGTCAGGAGGTAAACGTCACCCTTGGAATCGGCTATCCCAGCATAATCAGATTAGGCTAACGTTACAATGTGTACAAAGTAAAAGCAATTAAAAATAACTAAAATTTACAGTGTCCTTTTTTTATATAGCTTAAAAAATTGCGCCTTTAAAACTATTCATCACCTGTGATCCGTCGCAGCACAGATTTATGTTACAAGGTAAACAATACTTTTTCACCACTGACGCGAGGATGAAGTTATACTAGAGGTCGTTCTGGCGTTATGCACAACCATGCTATGGTTAGACAAGCAACTATAAAACTTTGAATTTACACAAATGAATTACAACAGGCTGAATTACCTGTCGAGAAGAAAGCAGGCAACCTCGGCGTCCGTTTTAAAATCTTTTCTCCTCATGAGCTCTTTCCATCTGGGAAAAGTTACTCCAATATTGACTATGGTCTTGCTGATTTGTCTGTCGCGTTGACGTTTTAATTCTCTCTTTCAAATGTGAGTACGCACGCGCGCACGCACACACACACACACACACTATCTTTTTTTAAAATCTGCCGGCACTCGCGAGCTCGCGAGTAATCTCCCCCTCGCATTCGTCACGGTGTCACTGAGTGAAAAACGCAAAAGGCGAAGCTTGAATTTACAGGTATGTCCCTCTTTGGCTAATGTAGTTTCAAGATGGAGGGGCAACATGGCGACCGGCATTCGAACCCCTCACCCGTATGTACTTTCAATGGCAGATTATAAACTTAAGAGAATACTTTATTACTTGAAAGAAGTAAGTATACATTAATGAGCACATACATTTTTGAAAGAACTAAGTGTTTTTTGCTAAGAATCAACTAAAAAAGTTACACAGTGTAGCTTTAACTTCTTTTAAAGATTTAATTAAAGATTTGGAAAAAGGAAAAAAAAATGTATACAGTACATATATAACATATGTACTGTATACATTATATTTTTTTTTTTTCCTACTTGGAAAACTTGGCCACTATTATAAGTATTGGCAACGTCATTTTACCATATTTTGTATAATTTCTGTAAAATTTTGTTTAATACTATTCAACCAGACTGATCTTCTATACACATATATATACTGTATACACACATGTATATTATATAGCAGATGGTAACAGTTGCAAGGTATGATTGGTCTGTAATTTGTAGTTTACACAGAGACGATAACGATATCGTTTTCAAAAACTTGCACTTTGAAACTCGTTTCAAATGTTTGCATCCAGAACACTGTTGCCTTGTAAATGAACACCCAAAACAAAGGTTTACATTTTTAGCTGAAAATGGTGTTGTGTAAACGGACATTTTATTTATTTTTTAATCAAGCAATCGACCCATCCATAAATCCATAAGATCTCGATCTCTCTCTCTCTCTCTCTCTCTCTCTCTCTCTCTCTCTCTCTCTCTCTCTCTCTCTCTCTCTCTCTCTCTCTCTCTCTCTCTCTCTCTCTCTCTCTCTCTCTCTCTCTCTCTCTCTCTCTCTCTCTAACATTATTGCAAACACAAGTGCTCTTCACACCTCACATTCAGCTGCACTAAGACAACCCGAATCGTTGCCTTTCAACCCAGTTCCATCAAATAGTTTAACATTTCAAAGCCCCTCTTAATGTCAGGTCACCACCCTGACTCAACAAAACGCTCTGTGTGGGAATGTTCTGCTAGTGCCACAACCTCGTGCAAGCGTCTCAGTCCATCCGTAAGTCGTCATGCCAATGTGAAGATAGCCAGACTGCACTTCCTGTGACAGAACGGTTTGTGGGAGGTTCCACTTGCACCATCCAGTTAGGGTGATTTATTCCTGTATGCATTGGCAAACAGGGCAGGTTTGTGGGCTGGTTGGGTTCAATAGATCTTTTCTGCTACATCTGCTGTGAATCAAGGGTACTTTTGCTCTTGTTGCCATGGGGACAGTTTAGGAGGTTTTGTTCCAGTTTCCTACATAAAGTTAGTGCCTACATTAGACCTAAAAGCGACAATTACGGTGGCTGTAAATATGGAGCACTCAACATGTGCTTGTTGTCCTTCTGAATTAATTAGTAGTAGGAGCCATCCATGAGCACTTGGTACCATTAGTGACGTAAAAGGCCTTGCTTAGCTGTGTTGATGATAAAAATAGAGAATGTTTTACTGACACACTGTGGCTATTTGAAATACAGTGTTTTGTACTGTATTTAATGGCTTGGTGGAAGGACATTACGGTATATGCTTTGAAACAACTAGAAATGTGTCAGCCGGTAGAGATTCTGCTATATTGTTTTTACCGCATGGCATGCATACGTCCAGTCTAAGCGGGACTGCTTTTCATTATAACATGTAAGAGCAACAATGAAACATGGAGAAATGTGAAACAATTTAGTGTTTTTCATATCTATTTTTTCCGCAAGTTGTATATGAAGCTCGGTATTGATTAGTAATGAACAATACTATATATCGGCTTGCATTTGTCCATTTTAAATACAAGACAAAATGATCTAACCATTTTCTGTTGAATATCAAGCAAAATAAAACATGCTATACTCAAAAACTTTCCTTTACAACTTTTAATTTGAGTAGGTTTTAATAAATAATATACATAATATGCAAAAATTATAGTATCAGTGACTTGATGATAGTGTATATGTAGTTTGTTTTAATAAATATACATCAATATATTTTAATATTAATTATTATTGATAGTGTAGATGTAAAGTAGTTTATTTGTTGGCTTTTAATAAATATAAAAACAATATTTTAGTGTTTGTGACTTGCAGAGGTAAATGTAAAGTAGTTAATTTTTGTTTTTTAATAAATATACTAGGGCTGTCAAACGATTAATCGCGATTAATCGCATCCAAAATAAAAGTTTGTTTTTACATAATATATGTGTGTGTACGGTGTATAATTATTTTCTATATATAAATACACACACATGCATGTATATATTTAAGAAATATTTGCATGTATATACTGTGTATATATATTTATATTATATATAATTAATATTATATATAAATATTTAATATATAAATAACACATTTGTCTTAAATATATATGCATGTGTGTGTATTCATATATAGAAAATAATTATACTCCATACACACATATATTATGTAAACACAAACTTTTATTTTGGATGCGATTAATCGCGATTAATCGTTTGACAGCCCTAAAATATACATATATAAAACATATATTTTAGTATTAGTGGTGTATTGATAGTGTGGATATAGTATATTTGCTGGTATTATTATTGAATATATTATTGAAATAATGTAATTGTTGGGTAACACTTTATTTTATGGTGTCCAATCAGAAAATTATACTTACGGTGCGTGTCCACTATAGCGGCAAAACTCTGATCAGTGCCGCTGGCAACGCTATAATGTCTCCACTTTGGGGTGTGTCTGTTGCGAGTGTGTTTAATCTATGTTTTTTTCAACACACACACAGTATAATCATCAGAGATGCACACGATTACATTCGGAAATAGACAAGCTTTGTTTCCAAATGCCCCAAGCAAAGATATCCCAATTTTCAATTTTACAAACTTTTATAAACCCAGTCGGTATAATCACAATGAACACATCCAAAATGCAATATTTAACATATATATATATAGAACAACTGCAAAGCATCTAATTTGTAAACATAATGATTTACACACTAAATCCAGCATAAACTCCGGCACAATTTGCATATTTTTAAACTCTCAAGACAGACGTCACATCCCGAACCTCACATCAATTGGCTGCCGACTGCATTTTTCGCTTGATATTTGCATAAGGTCGATATTTGCGTACTTTTGACGCTCTCAACGCTTTCTCTGGTCCGCTGTCAATCCCACAATGCACTGCACGAGCGTGAAGCTCAACTTACATAGGAATGAACTGAAAACGCTCGCTCCGCTCCGCTCGCTCTATGCCAGTGGACACGCACCGTTACTATAAGTAACTTTGTATGTCAACTCATTCTACTTACCCTAACCTAACAATCAGTCTACTAATACTCTAATGGCTGCTAGCTGACATGTTGCAAAGTTACTAATAGATAGTAGAATGTCTAAAGTAGACCATCAAAATAAAGTGTAACATATTATTGACTTGGTTTTAATAATACGTGATAAATACACTGTATTATACTTACAAAATGTAAGTATAGTATGTGAATTTACTTTGAACCCTGAAAGGATGTCATATTGAAGAGACAGACGTGGGATATTTAGCATTTTAAAGAGCGCGTGTGTTCGGGAACTGTCATTATCTATTATTAACTTAAATATCTGCCTTTCACACTATTCAGTTTGAAGGTCAATGTGCCTTTCTAGCATCAGACGGCTCACATATGAATCCTACTTTAGCGTCAGGGCATCATATCATTGTGGATTTGGAATGGCCTTTAGTTGATTATAAAGTTCATGCTCTGTAATGCATCTGCCTGTTGCTCCATTTGGACCGAGAGCAATCACTGCACCTGTATAACTGTCCTTCATATCTCCAGCAGATGAGTCCAGAGCTGCTCTCAGAGATGTTAGGCTGCTGATGAAACCACAGCGTGCGGGACCGATGTGAGCACACCTGCGGTGGATTATGAAAGTGATTCTCTATAGGTCAGTCTTGAATAACCACAGATGCAATTTCCATCAGGAAACAATTTCTTCGAATGCATTTGATCCCACTTGTACCCGACAAGTGCACGGGAACACCAGTGGGTGTTATGCAGCCATGGACAACTACGTTGATTAAATCTAAAGTATATAGTGTTTATTGATGTTAATAGACTGATATATCACCCAGGTTGTTTGTAGATGAGCAGTAGTGGCAAATCACTTAATGTAGACGCACTTAATGTAATGGATAATTCACGGCTAGCTTATTTTAATGCACAACGTTTAATTGCCTCCTCAAAGTGCATTAAAATTGTTTAATGCACAGCTAGCTGTGGATTATCCCTTACATAAAGTGACAGCAGCCTAATATTCTTGCCTAATATTCCTGCTGCTGTTTGTGTCGTCATTAATGTTACTCAAACAACAAAATTATGCAATTTCTGTACCTGAGAATTACCTGAAAAACATAAAGCACTGTTTATTTCAATTGTATTTTTGTTCTATTGTATTATTATTTTCTATGAAGATTCACTCTCCAACAAAATCACCCCAATCATTCTAGAAGAGTTAATTCTTTTCAAATAGAGCGATTCAAGTAATCTGGTGAAATTGTTTTCATATAGCAATATATATAGCAGAAAAACAAAATATCACAATGTCTGTTTTTTTTTTTTTTCAATATCGTTCAGCCCTATTACAGATGGTGCCCAACCAGAATGAGACTTTTACCGCCGCCGTTCCCGCGGCGGCAAAATTGGGATGTGTATTTGCTGCCTTTTACCGCTGAGTGGCGCTGTAATCACAGACTTTGAAAAGTGTCAGTTTATTCTCTTTATGACGTAATCTGCCGCGGCAGTAATCTGAGCTGAGGTCACAGATAAATTCAAGATAAATATTGTGGTTAAACGAATTCAAATTCATTAAATTTAAACAAAGTAGACACACGGTAACATTGTGTGCCCAGTTTTTCTATAATTTAGAAAGGTTATGTCAATAAGTTACTTGTCATTTACTTTGTGTTATTTTAATGTGTTTGTAGATTTATTAACTGAAACATAACAGTGAAATAAATTAAAATAATTTACCGTAAAATTAAAACATTTTCAGGACTTGCAGTTACTAACCGATGTTAGTCGGTTTAAGCATTCTTTGTTATATTCAGAATTAAATAGGCTTACATGTTGTATCAATTGAATTCTTTAATAAATAATCAACCACAATGCCTATTACTGCCGCAGCAAAAATAAACCAGTCGAATTTCAAAGTCGTTCGCGAAATGACTAGGCTATACCGGGTGCCGCAAGTGACAGGGCAAAACAGCAGCAACTGCGGCATTTTAAAAGGTAAATTTCCTATCTGTTTATTTAAAAAAAAAAAAAAAACATGGCGCAAGATCTTGTAAAAAAACAACAACCGTTTTTCATTATTTGAACAAAAATGAGACTGATTGAATATGTAAAAATCTAAACAAACAAAGCAGAGAATAAAACAAACTTTTAGGGAAAAAATATAGGCCTATTATGCTACAACAGAATTGGTTAACATTAACGAAAGCAAAATATGTAAAAATACATTTCAAACAAACTAAAACAAAACAAATTCGTGGCCGAGTGGTAGGCTATAACTTACGTTTCAATAATTCAGATGACACGGGTTCTAATCCCGAACAAACATGGGCTACTTTTTTATTATTAATGCAGAGAGATTTGATAGTTCTAAAATATTGCTACACCATATTGTTTTTTTCTCCTATAGCCTATATTAAATATTTTATATTTATAAAATAAAATTACCATTAATTTCCATTTTACATTAGGGACAATTTTTATCCAACAGAATGGCTGAATTAACATCTGCATAATAATAATAATAATAATAATAATAATAATAATAATAATAATAAATAAACAGCACAAGGTCTTGTAAAAACACTTTTTTTAATAATTTTTTCGACACATAATTTCGAGACAGTAAATTGCTAATGTTAAAAAACATAAGCAAATAAAAAAAGAATATAACAAACTTTTAAAACAGAGAAAATAGTAGACCTAGGCTATTCAGACGATAGCTCTGTGGTCAATGCATTAACAATAGTCTCTCGGAGCTTCAAACGATCTTATTCGAACGCAAGTTATTTAAGGTGTCTCAACTGTACACAGTCTACCATACAGTGTGAATTCGTTACAAGGTTTTATTTAATTAAATTAATGTGCAGCAATTTGTACAAATAGAGTCTATAGGCCTATACTGTTGTAGCCATTAAATAATCTCATTTAGTATCATATTTGTTAAAATATTATAATGTTATTTTTTTCCATCTATGTTGAATATGAAAAGTGAACAGCACGAGTAAGATAGGATGCATTATATCGAGAGATGGATATGGAGTGGGTCAGACATGATTTTGACCACTTCATTAAGTTTTGTTTAGTAGAAAACCTTTATTTAAAGTGAATTTCGTTTTCTATAAATTGTATCTTAATTTGAATACATTTTTCATCAACCAATTGCCTGTATTTAATAAGTAAGAGAAGCAAATATAACACACACTAATCATGGAGGCGCCCGCGCGGTCACTTGCGTTGCACGTCAGCTGGAGCGCATCTCATCCTCCTAACTTAACGAAACTCAGCGTATGCCTCACACAGACATGATAAATACATCAAATACACAAAGCTTGAAATGTCTTCAAACGAAATAATTCAAAACAAAAAGAAAAAGGCTACTCTCTGATTATGTCTTTATGTGCATTTCTCTCTAGGTGCGTTCACTACAAATATGGCGATCGTCAACTTCATCTTTGCAGTCGACACTGTCAGAAAACACTAGTTTATTGATAAAAATCAATGCACGCATCACCGGATTTACAAATACACATCTTGCTTGTTGCACGCACACATATTATGTCGAAAAAACGAAATATTATGTTGAAATAACATTATTATTAATAATACATCTTTTAGAATATTTGATTAAATGCTAATTGTTGCGCTTGTTCAATTTAATAAAATTAAAACTTTAATTGTGATAATTAAAATAATTGAAAATTAAATATTTAGTGGCCAAGTTTTGCTAATTTAGGCTATTATATAGGCTAGTATATGCCTATTGCCTATATTAAGTAGGTCATATTAAGACAAGGCATATATTAAGTTATTTTAGCTGTTATGAGAAAAATAAATCTAACGAAATCTAAAATCTAAATCTAATAAATCTAAAAAAAAATTCTAACGCCAATTCAACATGTCAGAATAAAACTTGATTTTTGAACGATGCGTAACGCCACTCGGCCTGGTGTGCCAAAACACTACATTTTAAACTTCAATGTTTAATTCAAAACAATCTCGAAACGCGTTGTGACATTTTTTAAAGCAGTAGCCTAGCCTATACATTAAGGGCATTGAAACCAGGATCTTAACTAAAACCCGTTCCGCGTAATCTCTGAAAAATTATACCACACTACTCCATGTATTTTTTTTTTAAGGACTGCTTTTGAAATCACTATAAATTACTATGCAATTGTATCGCTCACGAGAGCTCTTCATTTATCTAATTCCTCAATAGAATAGTAAAAATATTCAGCGTCATTGCTCCTAATATCGTCTCTATTTTTAACTTTTGATTCTATTTTTTCAGTTCTAAAATTGATTCTATCTTTGGTTCTATTCTGTTGTAGCCTAATAGGCCTATTTATATATATGAAAAATATGCCTATCAGGCTTAGGGTTTTATATTTAACCCACTTACATGTTAAAATACGGCTATTGCTGCTGTTTTGCACAATGTCCCTTTGCGCCACCTGGCGGTCATTTCGGGAACGACTTTGAAATGCGGCTGGTTTATTTTCGCCGCGGTGATTTCGCCGCGGCGGCTGGCGCGGCGGTAATAGGCATTCTGGTTGGGTACCATCTGTATATACATGTCCAATTACAAATATGGGTTTAGTAATGCCAGAATGGCCTGATACATTTGTAAGTGTGCATATTCAGTGGGGACACTTTATCAAGCTCTCTTGCACCTTCAAACCACAAAGGATTCATTAGGTTATGCCTTTTAAATTTTACAGATACTTCACCATTTGGGGTTCCTCATATCGAGAAGCAACAACCTCAAAGCTTTTCCTTTGTCCTTTTCTCAGAAAACTGCCATGTTTGGTGCACTTGATGTTCTCCAGAAGGTTCCACCAATGTGTAATGCAAATGGTGCATCAATGATCTTTTCATTTTTCAATGATAGAATCCTAAGGCCTAGTATATTTTTCATGACAGAAGGTTTTCGTTCACTGGTTTCTGAAGGATTGACCCTACAGTATACAATAGTAAAAGCCATTGAATATATTACATGTCTTTTAACGTTCAAAGACTTAGCAATAACAATATGTTTTAAGCTCTATTCTGATACCACAACACCTCAGTGAACATGTTTCGTGTTCAACCAAGCAAGTGAAATGATAAAGCCATGCCTTGTAATCTGGCAAGAAATGGATGATATATCAATGAATTTCAGCTGAATTATCTCACCCTGTTGATTTGCTCAGGCTTATACACTGGTATCTGTGCGAATTCAATCTAGACACAACAAATGTAATCCTCTCTATAAGTGTGCTATATATGTCCTGTTCTTATTGACAGCAGACACATTTCTTGCACCTAAGTATGTGTTGCAGAACGACTTTTAGGGGAGATATTATTAAGTTGAATGGATTTGCATCTGTCGTGGGCTTATTAAGCCCCTTTCACACAGCGCGTTGATCCCGGGAAATTGCCGTAAAATTGCTAGAGTGCCTTCTGTGTGAACGATGCCGGGATGGGGACCTATAGTAACATTGCCAGGGTCAGTCTCGGAACGTGCCCTGTGTGAACAAAAAGGTCCGTAAGGGGTATTTTGTTGCTCTTAGAAGAAAGTTTGTGTTCGTCATCATCAAAGAAAGAACGAAAAAATGTCTGCAAAACAGAATTAAGCAGAGACCAGGAAGCTCCTTATTATCCGATCATTCGCCAGCTTTGTGGAACGGTATGCGATGCGTTAGTGTACGACCGAATCTGGAAAAAAATGCTCGAGCGTGGCTTCTCGAGATCAATCTCGAGATCATTAGTAAACTTAAGACTCTGCGTTAAAAAAAACCACCAAGTGCACGACTACAATGGAAATAGCGGTAGGTCGGTAGCGGAAGATTAGACTGGCCTTTCTACAACACATCCTGACGTCACATGCCTTTACGGGATCTTTACGGGATGTGTGTGAACGCACTCAAATGATTCTGGAAAATCACTGGCAGTGTGAATGAACCGAAATCAAACACATTATCCGTGTATTTTACGGAATCTCATAGTCAACTTGGCATGCATTGTCCGTTCTCATCTTCTGGTAATTGCCAATAGCCTGACATGTGCGCTGTATTGTACGTCTTTCTGTTAAGAAAATATCTGCTCAGAACGTAAATGTAAATGTACAAGGATCGGTTGAGAAATAAAAGGCAGTCACACTTCCAGTGGTGTTTATTGGGAAAGTGTGATTTTTATTAAATGCTTAAGGGTGGTACATCAATGAATAAAACATTATAATGAGTTCCCCTCAGGGGATTATGGAAATGGAAATGTAATAAGTATAAAGTGCTTGGATGAAATATTCAATGTCTGTCATGAATGAGGCTTGTGTTGAGGGTGTTGTTCAGAAAGACTCTATATGTTGCCTGATGCTGATAAACGGCTGTGCGCATTGCTGCCTCACCCTGTTAGATGATTAAATGCACGCCTCTTGGCAGAAATTACAAACAACCCATGAATTCAGAACATGTTTATAATAATCATACATTGCTCTCAATGTTAGGAAGTATATATCATTGCAGCAAAGACAAAAAAAGCTTAGTCAAGCAAATAGATGTCTTCCTTACGGAATGATGCAGTGTACCAACAGTTCATATTTTTCCTGGCTAAGTGTCTCATTGGTTTATGTTGAATTAGAATAATTTGTTCTAGACCTGTGTATAAAGCCCATTGCATGTTAATGTAAACGCTTCTACTGTAGCTAAACAAGCTTCATTTCACACACTGTTGGTTGTAAAATGTGCCAGAATGCAATCTATAAAGGATTGCAATTGTTTTCTCAGGCAGAAGGGGCACTGTAGCAATTAGCATCAATTTTCTTCTTCTACTGCGTGTTTTGCAACTACTGTTATGGCAAACATAGTTTGATAAACAAGTTAAAGGTTGCAAGCTTTCAACTTGTTTATAGCAGGTTTGCATGCTTTGTGCACATGACGTGAGAAAAACGAATATGTACTGTATGTTGTCTCCACGACTTTCAACAATTCGCACCCGTGACTTACTAATGCGTCAGCACGCTTTACTTGTTTGTCCCCTTGTTTTAAGTAAATTGTGCATGCAATTTAATATTTTGTTCCCTCGCTTTACTAAATCATGGCCACGTTGTAATAATTTGAACCCTTGCTTTAGTTAAATCAAAACTAGGGAAGAAATTAGAAAAACACGAGTTACTGCATTAAGTATCAAAACTAGAACAATGTCTTGCAGCATTTACAGTGTTAATCAAGGTTAAAGAGCATTTATAAATGCAGTTGTTCATTGTTAGTTAATGTTAAAAAAGTAATAAATGCCTAAAATTGTTCATTGTTTGTTCAAAGACAGTTTTTATTTTAGTTTTATTAATATTTTGAATATATTTGTTAACTTATAGGCAACATTTCTCATTTTCGTTTAGTTTGTTTTTCAGCTAATAATTATATATTATTTTATTCTTAGCTTTATTTCAACTAACCAAAATGTTTATTGATAGTTGTAGTTTCAGTTAATGATAATAATTCCGGTTCAAGATATGCAGTGCATTAATTAAGGTCAACAAACCGAACCGAATTTTTTTGTTACTGAATAGTTTGAGAAGCATATTATATGTTTTACATTATATATTGTGTGCCTAATTCCAGCCCCAATATAAAATGTGGGAACTAAATAACTATTTACAACAAATATTTACTATTTACACCTTTACAAAAAAAAAGTTTAATTAACTAAGACAGTAGAGTGCGCCCCACTGGATGATGTCGATATTTGTTCTACTTAGTTGTGGTCTGTTTTGAAAAAGGACTCTTGGGAGTCGCTGTCGAGAAGTCAGAATTAATTAAAGTCTAAAAGGGGAGTTAACATGATCAGAAACTTATTTGCATAACATATCTTGAATGCACAAAAGATTAAATTAACTTTCCAGTAGCAGACAGTATATACAGTATACCCGATTGTCTTCTCATTGAATAGAAGTGCCATTTATTTTGTTACAAAGAGGAAAAGAAATGAAAACAAGTCGGACCTCATAACGAGCCTCCTATCGAGGCGGTTTTAATTAATTTCATTTCATACTGGGCGCAATCACAGTTATCAAAGAGTTCCAGTTCTCTTCAGCCCTGAGTGCAATTAGAGAGTTTAGTCTGTCAAATTGAATGGCCCGGTGGTCGAAACATGATCGTGTGATAAATCGCAATGACTAGGTCTATGATAGGTCTATGAGAGGCCAGGACGTGTCCTATTCATTTTAGGACTGATTTTAAAGGCCAATGGGGTAAAGACTACATTATTATTGAATTGAAGTCTGATCACCAATGACCTTATTTCTCACAAAACCTCAGATGCAGAGATGCGTGGCTGTATCGGTCTCTATTCAATAATCATGCTGGAAGACTTAAATAAAATCCAGCCGAACCATCATGGCATTTCTAATAGATCCCTATGGCCCATAATGCCATTTTAATTAACCTTTTCTGCGGTTCTGATGCGCTGCCAATTATTCACGTGGATGACGAGGTGCAGTCCATCATTTGGAATGTAAAATATGTGACGTGACAAACACTAGCTTATTGGAATGCGTGGGGTCTGGGTGGTCCGTCGCCCATTTTTATGTTTCTCTTTGATGGGATGGGATGGGAGTTCATCATAGGAAAATACTGCAGAGAAATAACTCATGAACCCCATTAGCTGACGCTGTATTATGCATGGAGCTCCATGAGGACTATGATAAAGTCTCTTGTTGGAAATTACTTTTGATAAAGGTCATACAGTTAAACACTTGCTGGATGCCTCGCACATATTCAATTTGCCAGGGCTACGGTTCGGCTTGAAAATGCTGTTTAGGTGGAGATCCGACTATAAAGAGATGCAAGTACTCTTTCACCCTCCATAAAAATGAATTTGATTTAATTTTCCTTTAACCTTTTTATTGCTCGTCCTGCTTTTTTGCAAACACTGAGGACTCATCCATTAATTTTTGTGGTTACTGTACTTGAAACAAACACTGTTGAATCGTAATTTACATGTAGATGTATAACTTTACTATATCTGAAACTTAAAACCTTTTTGTGACTACTTGTTGTACAGCTCAGGCCTTGAAGTCAACATGAAATCAAAACAGGCATGTTCCTTATTGTGCAAAATAAATCCACGTGTGGTTGTCCAAAGAAAAACTTGCTTCACTTCACCATGTTTTACCTTTTTGAACAAGTCCACCACGTTCTTGTATATAACGGCCACTTTTTGACATCCAAATCAGTTCCCAGTGGATGTAAATTTCTTATTGAATAATCTGTTTTGCTCTGAAATACATCAGATTATGCAAGTGCAAATGCAACCAGCATTTCATTGTGACTTTAATTAGGGCAGATGTGTGTAATCCTGCTCCAGCAGGGGCCACTATCCTGGGGTGCGTTTCCCGAACAACGACGTAACTCGCTGCTTAACTACCGTAGTACGATGCATCGTTGAAGAAATCAACTAGCTAGTCACGACTGTTTCCCGAAACCATATTGTCGCAAAGTGGTCGTTCAACCACGTTGGTTTATGACGTCACACACGTGGTGGAGTAATAACTTCTCTTAATGAATCTGTTTGAGATCGAATTAACGCTAGATGTTTTGCTATAAATTACAGACATGGCATCTGAGGACTATTTCTCATTTTGCTTTATTTCCAGATTCAATCATAGGCTCGTTCTTACATAGTAGAGCACGTTCGCACATGCGCACTCTTCAAAAACGGTGCTTTAAATCTCTTGACAAACTAAAGACGTAAATGACATTTGTATGTATTCTAAATAAAAGACACAGGTTGTACTGCTGAATGTGAGCTTGATTATTTTGTTCAAGATAAGGATTTATTAAGTCCACATGTCATGCAAACTAGAAACTCTGCTTCTAACCACAGGTCGAGAGCTGTCGTTCCAACTACACAACTTTGCGATGCTGTTAACGAATGTTCGTTAGAACGATGGTTCGGGAAACACAGACTCGTTGAACTATGCTGATAACGACGGAACTTGCGAACATAGTTGCCTAACGATGCTTTTGGGAAACGCACCCCTGCAGAGTTTAGCTTACATGCTAAATAAACACACCTGAACCAGCAAATCAACCTCTTTAGGAAAAGAAGAAACTTTCAGGCAAGTGTGCAGGAGCTAAACCTGACCGGACACCTCTGAATTAAGCCTACTTCATTCTTCTGACTGCGCAGACGGTCTGCTACAACAGTGCATGCGTATGGTGAATGTCGAGACAGAAGAGTCCACTATATGCACAGTATTGATGCACTGTGCAGTAGTCGAATAGGAAGGCATAAAGAGCGATACAGAACAGCAAGCAAAGCATATCCTTCTCCATCGTTTTTTGTGTTGGTTCCAACTTTCTTCTTCTATCCTTCCGAGCGAACGTCCTGTAAATGACACAACTCAGTGCTGCCCTCTGTCGTCTGGTAGAGTATAAAATAAATAAAAAAATATTGTCCATCCACACTCGAGTATACTTGGAAAGCTGTGCAAACACATGTATGGAGACGGAGAAGAACACGGAAAATAAGGTGTACCCTGGCCTTTAGTGGAATGAGATCCTCAGTTGATCTCGTTTTTGCATCTACCCTGTCCATCATTTTACTATCCCATAATCTTGCATTAAGCAATCGGTAGGTCACTTCCACATCCCCATCGTGTGTAGGGACTCGGTGTTGAACACGGAGGACATTCTCCCTTTAGAACATGGATTATTCTCATTCGAGTTCCCGTCCCCGAGTAAATGCCAAGGGTGTTCATTTATCAGGCCAAACACCAGGCAGTTGTCTGAACTTTCGCCTACCTTAGCAATGATGGAGGGCCTATTTGTGTTAAAGTGCTTTAAATATTGAATTCAGGGCACTGCAATGAGAAGTGAGAGAGAGAGCGAGGAGAAAGAGAGAAAGATTCTTAATGTTCTGAATTGGGAAGGGTGCCAAGGGGCCTTTCTGAATGAAGAACAAGTAATGCATGACTATTTCTTCAGTCCCCATAGGAGTCTCGTTTGAGTTGGAAACTGTTTCCAAACGTATCTGGATTATGCATTCTGCAGTTATATTTGCATTTTTATTTATCTCATTCGAGTTTAAATGTTTATGTAGAATTTCAAACCTTGCTTTAGGAATAGTTCACTTATAAACGACAAATGTATCATTTTTTTTTTTTTTATCCAACACAAAAACAAAACTTTATACATCTCTTATTCAGACTTAAATATCAGTCTGTTTTTCACACAAAGCTATATGACTAAAGAAGACATATGATCTACTTTTATGATACTTATATTTTGCTTTTAACAGCTTGACAGATGTAAAATGAAAAAGAGCTGTGTAAATAATATTTTCTTGTTTTTTTTTGTGGAAAAATACTAACAAAATTGGGGTAGCTATTAATTTAATAAGAACAGCGTTGAGTAAATGAATGCAGATATGACTTCCCAGCAGTGATGAAGTGCTCTTTAATATGTTTAATAAAAGAGTGATGTCCCTCTGACATGCTGAACTATATTAGTGCCATAATGAATGAAAAAACAGCTGCCATTGAGAACAGGACTCCAGTGTGTTATTAGCGATGCTATAACACAATGGCGTTCGCTGAAAACAACATTAATAGAAACATTCATGCAGTTGTTTTTGTTTTTAAATTCCATTTGGAACTAGAACTAAATATCCAAATGTTTGCAGTTTGCACATAATAATGTTGAATAATAAAGAAAACATTTACATCATTCATCCATTAACATTTATTGATTTAGCATACTTTTGTCCATTACGACTAGCAGTGAAGTCATGTTAAAAGCTTTGCTTTGAGATTAGTATTATTAATTTAAGCAGCTTTTGGCTTAATGTAGCGGAATTATTTTGCGCAGAAAAGTTATTGTTTTTCTGTATCAGATATGAGAAAGGCGTTTGTGTTTACAGACTGTCTCAGTAATGATTTTGTTCTTGTTTGTAACTTCCAACGTCAAAACTTCACATCACATATATGCAATACACATCATCTTGTGCAAACTCAATGTGTCTGGGTGTGTGGTCAGGGCAAAATGCCTTTTTCTGTCAATTAGCTGTCCAAAAACTGTGGTAGGACAGCAGAATCCAGCCTGGATATCAAAGGTGAACCGCATCGCCTGGCTTTCATCAAACCAGTCACAGTGACACGGCTTTTGAAAGTTGCCCCATTTTCAGACACCGCCTTGATCTTCACCTCCACCTTTAATCTTTTTTATCTTTTTTCCTCTCAAAGTGCGTGAGGTTCCTGCTGTATTCAGCTATTCCTCGACTCCCGCCATTAAACATGCACATATCAAACAAGCAAGCAGAAAACCCATTGAAATCCAACATCCCCTCACATGCTCATTAAAAAGAATTATACAAATTTAAATCACAAATACTCTTTCTTCTTAAGACATGTTGAGTTACAACAGAATTAATAAAAAGGTATCATCTTCACAAAATTGAACCAAAGTTTCTTGCACTAGTTCTATTATAATTAATGAATGGATAATATAAAGATTTTGGTGAATCTGTTTGAAAGGGGTTGTTTATTTATTTATTGTAATTTACGGTATTTCATGGCATTTTGAATATAACATGTTCGGTCACAAACACATGCTTCACCACAAAATAAATCCCAAAAATAACACACACACACACACACACACACACACACACACACACACACACACACACACACACAATGTATACTTCTATATTATAAGGACAAGACTATATTATGTGCTATATATCCATCTTATTAATTAATTTCTTTAGATTTGTTTTATAGCCTTTTAACTTAACTTACCTAAAACCATGTAAAACGAGAATGAGATTGAGAACATGATGCAGACCTGATTTGAACCTGAATATCTTACAGTAAATCTCAAGCACGTGGTTTTCTCTCCAACTCTCCATTTGTAATGTTGAGAAATGATTTATAAAAGCCATCAGTGTATTATCTTTCAGACTGAGGGTTAGGCACATCTGTTCTCCAGAGATCATTCATAATATAATGTATCTCTGTTGTTTTCTTCTTTCTGAAACATTTTCTTATTACTTATATCTGACGGATTTGACTGTAGATGTGTCCCTGTACTGCTCAAATGTAGCTATCTTTATACTCTCCAAAGCCTGAGTTTCTCAGATGTGATAAAGCACAGTGGGTGAAGTTATATGGATCAGCCTGTGATGCGGTGAGGTCACATCGACCTCCTCAGCCTCGACTCTTTCTACTTTCTTTATAGCTTTTGTCTCGTTATATTTACATTATGGCTTCAGACATCAGAGACTCAAGCTTGGTGTAAGACAGAAGACTAAATCGCATGTGTTCCCATGGGAACTGAAGGCTGTACATATGGCTTGATAAATCCTCATCCACCTTCACATGGTTATTCATCAGATTATGTGATAGATATTGTCAAGCTGTTGCCCCTAGTGACCTATTGTATGTATGCATATGACGTCTAATAATTATGACATTGTGTAAATCTGTCTAAACCACACTACAGCTGAATAATGTAAGGCAATAATTAAGCATGCATGCCTGAAATGTCCAACGTAACTAAGTATTATATAAAGTCTGCATTCAGAGGGTTCAGTGCTTAATTTTGCTGCATATATATATATATATATATATATATATATATATATATATATATATATATATAACATTAGGGCTTAATTATCATTAAATATTGATATAAATGTTTAATGGAAAATGCAAGAGCAAAATTGTCAGTAGAAATATGTGGACGTGGTAATACAATTTATTATCTGTAAAATTAATATTGTTTCTTAAGATGTTTATTATTATTATTATTATTAATCTCTATAAGTGCCACACTGCTCAGTAGAACACACACATTAGCACAGTATTGCTCCAGAACAGATGTCAGCTAGTGAGTTTCTAAATTTACCTTTAAGCATTCCCTTGAGATGTGATGTCAAGAATGCACAAAAACCCACATCATATATCCAGATGTGTACAGATCACTTTGTGTGTGAGGTCAATTTGTCGTCATTGCTGAATTTTTGTTCACTTCCAAAATCCTCTATATGAATGAGTGCTGTCAGTCAAGCTGTCTGACATTAGATACAGTCCTTTATTTCTTATAGAGTGTACTTCCTGATGATGCAAGAGTTTCACAAGAAATTTGCTCAAGTCAAGTGTAGCCATAGGTGATTTGCAAATTGAATTAGAAAAAAATACATTTAATTGAAAACTGACTAAAAATACCTCACTTTGCCATCCCTTCAGAGATTACAATTCCATTTCCAAGTGCTTACTTCCATCTGTGTATCACTTTGATGTTGAGTTTGCTTTTATTTCTTTATTTATAGAAATGTAGTGCAATTATGACTAGTATTATTATTTTTTTTTTAGTTAATGTAGAGCATGTGGGTTTGTGAGAGTTTTCTTTCTTTTTTTTTCAGATTGTTAATTCCTAGATGGTAGGAAATTGTCTCTGTGTGATTTAATTTGGGAATTTCGGATCAAAGAAAGCTTCTAGGAAGACCGGCCTCTGAGAAAACCTCTTTAAATTCATAATCATAGGCCGGGTGCAAATCATACTCTTATGTTGTACACTATTTTCAGTCGAACAACTGCTGTTTGCCAAAACAAAATGTCAACTGCGATCCCAAATCTTTACAACAGTCAATTGCAAAGACCAATAGATTGTCTCTTGATTATATGTATGGAAATTAAATAGAAATTATGCTATCTTGCTGAGACACTCAATTTTTTTTTTTTTTTTTTATATTGCTGAATATAGTAAAATAAATAATTATGGCTATGGATATAAAAGGGTTTGAGAAATGCCATATACTGTAAGGTGCTCTGCAGCTGCTTCTCGTTGGGATGGAAACAGCACACAATTACAGTAGCAGCCACATCTGCACTTTAGTGGAGTCATCCACACATATAGTGTATCTCCATATAGAGAAACGCTTGCAGATACATCATCTGGGCTGAAGTATAGGCACTGTGGAATAGATGCTCGTGCATTTCATTATGCAACATGAAATATGTGTCTGTCGAGCCGCAGAAGACTATAGGCAACTGGAGAACTGAGTCTGCCATTGGAGGAAGAAGAGGATGAGGAGGAGTGCTCATGTAGTTCACACTTACAAAAACATCATTTGTTTAATGTTTGTGGAAACGTGAAATCTATTGCAGGAAATTAATATATATATATATATATATATATATATATATATATATATATATATATATATATATATATATATATATATATATATATATATATATATATATAATGTTTATTTTTTTTTATTTTTTTTTATACAGCCCCTTTAAGTAGTGTAAAAATAAGCTGACTTGACTAAACCAAAACTCTTGACCATGGGAATAGTGGGATGGACATGTAAGAAGCATTAGAAACAAAATTCTCTCAAGTAGAAAATCGTTTGTTGATTATAAATTATACTTAACAGTGAGGATAAGTTCCCCACATGCTCCTGTTGAACTGAACCTACATTTCACCACTACTGTGCTGAAATTCATTTATTGCTCATTGCATTTAGATACACGGATGACTAATTATGGTAATTGCCTTGAAGATGTAATTACAACACATTCAAAATTATATTATTTAAAAGAATAATTGGCTCTCTTTTTGTAAAACCTTCCAGATGGACTGCCTCCGCTATGCTGCTTTTTTTTTTTTTTTTTATCTCCATTTGGGAATATAACTAAAATGTATTTAATATATAATATGTTGGTACAGTTATGGGAATACTCTAGGACTGTAGGATGTGAAAAAAAAAACCCTCTTTAAGCTCAAATGAGGATGGTGATGTAACTAACATACTGACACAATGGGCCCTATTTTAACGATCTGAAACGCAAGTGTCAAGCGCAAAGCGCAAGTAACTTTGTGGGCGGGTCTTGGGCGCTGTTGCTATTTTCCCGGCGGGATAAATTACTCTTGCGCCCGGCGCAAATCTAAAATGGGTTGGTCTGAAGTAGCTTCATTATTCATGGGTGTGGTTTGGGCGTAACGTGAAATAAACCAATCAGAGCGTCATCTCACATTCCCTTTAAGAGCAGGCGTGCTTGTTCTAAAGCGGATTCCTATTATAACGGCGGATTTGCCAGGCGCACGCGAGGAGCGGTTCACAGCCGAGGAGACCGACGTTCTCGTCAGGGACGTTGGGGATGGAGAAACACACCCAAATTAACTTCGGTTAAACAGGCGTATGATAATTTGGGTAAATGTGTAAGCTGGATGTATGCTTTTATAATAAACTGTCTATCTATCAAGTAGTAGTAGTAGTAGTAGTAGTAAAATCTTTATTTGTCCCTTTACAGGGCAATTTAAGTAGCTTCAACCTCACAAACATACACATTTTTATAAAACAGAATGACATCACAAAACATTTCGAAAACATCACAAACCCTGGGCATTTATAATAATTCTTCATATAGCTACTATTTAAAATTTACGGCACCTTTATCTTTGTTTCAAATAAGTATTTACACTCATAACTGCATTCGAAACAAAATACCTTGAAGCTTTAACGGTCCTCCACTTGGGCACTCTATATCGCTTTCCTGAGGGAAGCAGTTCAAATTCTAAAAACAAAATGTGAGATGTATCCTCCAGGATAGTCAAAGACTTCCTAAGAACATTTCTCTCACACAGAGCAGATAAACCCAGCTGTACAGATCCTGTAATCTTTGACCCTAAATTAATAATACGCTGAAGCTGGGATCTACTTTTAACATTTAATCCATAAAACCAACAAATCATAGCAAAAGTCAAAACAGTTTCAATAAAAGATCTATAAAACATTATCAATATAGATTTATCCACTTCAAAGGACTTAAGCTTCCTCAATAAATATAACCGTTTTTGTGCTTTCGATATAATAAGATTTGTGTTTTCCACCCACCTAAGCTTATCATCAATTAATGTACCCAAATACTTATATGAACTGACCTTCTCAACTTCTTTACCCGCAATAACTACTTTAGATGGAGTTCCGACAGAATTATAAAATTCTATAGTCATATCCTTAGTTTTGGAAACGTTAATTTGTAAATGAGAACTCTCACACCAATCCAAAAAATATTTCAAAATAGGCCCATACTCTGTGTCACCTTGTTTTAACAGACTTAGCACCACTGTATCATCGGCATATTTAACAACATGTCTGTCTGGATATTGACTTCTGCACCTATCTGTATATAAAATAAATAATAAAGGTGAAAGAATACAGCCTTGGGGACAACCTACTGAAGAATACAGTTCCCGGGAATGTTCTCCATTTACCCGTACTATTTGAGATCTTCTGGTCAAAAAATCTAAAATCCAGGCCACCAAACCCTTAGGAACATCAAATTCGGAAAGCAAAAGTTCAGCTAAAAGAATTGGTTTAATGGTGTTAAACGCTGAAGAAAAATCTATAAATAATAAACGAGCATGATGCTTACCGATATCCACATGTTTATATATGTAATTTAAGAGTGGCAGAGTGGCATCCTCCACACTCCTATTTCTCCTATAGGCAAATTGTAGCGGATCCATCAGCTGACTAGTATGCTCTACAAGCCAAAATTTAATAATTCTCTCAAAACACTTCATTAATAATGATGTTAAAGAAATTGGTCTAAAATCGTTCATTTGTTTGGCGTTGGTCTTTTTAAGAATCGGTACAATAATGGATTGTTTCCACACTGAGGGTACTCTCTGTAATTTCAATGAGGTCTGAAAAATGAAATGACTAATATCACAGAGCTGATAAGCACCGCTCTTCAAAAC
The DNA here is from genome assembly GCF_949319135.1 of Squalius cephalus. NCBI lineage: Eukaryota > Metazoa > Chordata > Actinopteri > Cypriniformes > Leuciscidae > Squalius > Squalius cephalus. The sequence goes on from NC_137123.1 coordinate 60,655,820, forward strand.
TCTCCCACTGACTTTATCAGACCCAGGGCTTTTATTTTGTTGGGTGGTCTGTAAAACCCTTAAAACAGAAGCTTTATCAATTTGCAGATATTCCTCTGTTTTCAAACCAGAACAAAAGTCCCTACTCATTTTGTTAGAATCGTGTGTATCGAATCGCCTAAAAAATCATTGAATTAATTTGCTATCTCTCCCTTTTCTATCCTAGACTCAGTCAAAATAATTTCAGTTGATTCTTTATTTTTTGCACCAGCCATTACTTTTATTTCTTTCCATGCTGACTGAATGTTTCCCTTAATAAACTTCTCCTCCACTGATGCCTTATATTTCATTTTTGCCCTCCTAATTTCTCGTTTTACTTCCTTATTAACCTGCCTCTTTCCAAATCTGTTCCTTGGTAAAAAACCTGTTTCTTCTCATTTAAAACATATTTCAATGATTTTGTCACCCAAGGCTTATTATTTGAGTAGATTCTTACATTTTTCCTAGGTATCACAGACTCTTCACAAAAGTGGATATAAGAACTCACAAGCTAGGTCATCATTGTCTACACAAGAAGTTTTAAAAATATCCCATTCAGTCCAATCAAAACAGTCTTGTAACTGTAAGATACTATCATCAGTCCATCTTTGAAATGACCTAATGACTGGCCTTGTTCTCTGCAACACTGGTTTCTAACATGGTTGCAAAGAGACTGCATTATGGTCTGCACAACCAATTGGGGGTCTGGAAAAGGATCTATATGCGTTCGGTATTGACCCATAGCATAAATCAAGTGTTTTTTGATGACGTGTAGGACAGTCAATATATTGCTGGAAATTTAAAACTCCTTCCAAAGAACATTTGTTAAAATCCCCCATAGTAAAATGGGGGGCATCCGGTGAACGCAACTGATACCTCTGCACCACCTGACTGATGATATCTGTTGCCTTCTGAACATCAGACTTCGGGTGAATATATACCACTGAAACAAAAAGTTGCTGAAATTCTCTTGGCAAATAAAAAGGCCGGATAGATACAGTCAATAGTTCTATATCAGCAGTACACATTTCCTCACGTACAATCACTGTCTTTGCCCATCGATTGTTCACGTACAAACAGACACCTCCTCCTTGAGACTTCCCTGTGACTGAAGGGTCACGGTCCAGCCGTAGAGGTGCCCCAAACCCGTCCAAAGACATTTCGGTGTCACAATCCTTCCCGTTTAACCAGGTCTCTGTTAATGCAATCATACAAGCATCTCTGTACTCCCGTAAACAGTGCACATTTGCTTGAAGTTCGTTCATTTTTCTTCGCAAGGATTGCACATTCGCGAGAATTGTACTGGGCAGTGGGATGCGCTTAAACCCCAACTTTTTTAGCTTCAGTCGAATTCCTCCGCGCTTCCCCCTCTTCCTTGTCTTGATATTAAAATCCCAATTTTCATACCTTGTGTTTCCTTGCAAGTCCGTACTCCAGCTCGCCACAGTCCATGGATAATTTCCACGCAATTGGAGCAACAGTTCCCGGCTGTATTGTAGCGTTGGATGTCGTGAAGATTCCTGAGCACTCCAAACAACCCAGAAGAATGTCCAAAACGTCAAAAACCAAAACCAATCCATTCCATCTGATGAATCTTCAATATATTAAAGAACAAACAATGCTCCGGGTAACAGAAAAACATAAACAAAACAAGGAACGAAACGGGAGACAACTTTTGTGTACTAAACACACCAAACAAACACACGATGCTACAAGAGCAGCGCCCCCAACGGGTTCGATCTATCTATCTAGATCTATCTATCTAGATCTATCTATCTATCTATCTATCTATCTATCTATCTATCTATCGTAATAATGTATGATTTGCAAAAATGATAACTGCTGCGTCTGTGTGTAGATGAGAGAATCAAAGTGTATGCGCGTTGTGCACACGCTACATTGATTATGGCCAAGCATGCGCCCTTAAAATAGCATATGAATAACATGCGCAATGCGCCACTGACTTTAAACAGTTTTTTTTCGGTCAGTGGCGGAATTGTTTTCTAAACCTGTAAAATAGCATGAGGGAACCTTTGCGCCAGAACACGCCTCCTCTTTGCGCTGAACCGCCCCCGCGAGCGCAAGTGTATTTCTTAGTTAACCGACGTGCGTCTGTGGAGGGAAAAGTCCGCTTTGCGCGGGTGCAAAATAGGAATGATACATGCGTCGGTGTACAAAGTCAATTGCGCTGAGTGCAAGATAGGGCCCAATGTCTTTTTCAGCATTCAGCAAAGCTCAATGTCACAGTCTTTAGAACATTTGTTACACCACATACTTCATTAGCTTGCATTGAATTTATACTTTTAATAATGATAATAACGTTGTAGTTGGATACAGAAGCGGCGCCCAATGCATCCATCAGACATGTACATAAGACACCTCAAAACACCATTCAGAGCTATTATTGATCGGAGTAAAAAGAGAAGAGTGTATATTCACTGTATCAAGGCTTTTCTACAGTGCAATATTCTTACCGTAACCCACATAACTCTTACTTCGCAATTCAGAGTCATTTGGCATGGTTAAAAGCAGTTATTGACAGGTTGGATGCAACTCTAACTCTTTTGTCTTCTCATATTAAAAAAATAAGGAGAAATAATTATTGTTGAGATTTTCCCTAAGTATTCTGCTTCTCTGATGTTTCTTTAGAGAGAAAAAAAGACCCCAGTGAACTAAAGTCTGGTATAAGATCTATGTCAAAGAATCTTTTGGTCGGATTGTCAAAGTAGGTATTTATTGATTTTGTCTTTCTGAACTTCAATATTGTGTGAAGCAAGTATTGCACGTGTCTAAATGCACATTTCATAATTTTACAATCAAGCGATTCTTTTCTTTTTACCCTGGAAAGCCTGACATATAAAATAATAGTACAAAATGTATCTTTTTTATTTAAATGGAACCATGTATTGAATCTTAATACAAAACTGCACATGAGTATCATATTTGATAAAGCAGGATCATACGGCTAATTTTGTATACAGTGAGAATGTGGAGCTTACTGTACTCAAGGAGGAAGAAACACCTCAATTTTATTCAGAGGTTGCAAACTGAGAAAAAATATGCAATTTGGTGCATTTATTTTTATAAATCAATGAGATCTTTATAACAGAAAAGCAGACTACTGCTTTTGTAGCAAAGTTAGACGTTGTGGGAAGAAGGAGGTGGGAACCGGCAAACATACAAAGACTTTAATAATGTAAAATAACCAAACAACAAAACGAAAGTAAAGACAGCAGCCCCTCACGGACGACTGATGTCACATATAATAAAACATAAACATCAACATAAATCCAGGCCTGGGGGGTATTCCAGAAAGCTTGGTTAACTTACCATTTGGTAAATCATAACCTCTGGGTTGATTTACCCCAAACCTGCATACCATGAGTATGTCGGTTCCAAAACACCTGAGAAGAGTTAGTTTAATCAACCTCCTACTGGTTACCCAGAGTTAATGCGCGCGCACGGTGAGTACATAAAGACATTTTCAATGGATCGCCGATTTCAGGAGTCACCATGGAAACCCAGGGACAAAAAAAGCGAGCTACATACTTAGGTGAAACTGAGTTGGAGGTTTTAATGCTTGCTTATGAAGACTATAAGCCCATTATAACAAAAAAAAAACAAAAAACAAAAAAAAACAATACTGCTGCATCAGCAAAAGAAAGAGAGTTGGCTTGGCAAAAAATAACGGACAGAGTAAATGCACGAGTTTATAAAATTATAAATGGGCTATTTTCCCCTTTCATTGTGACGCAAAAATTATTTGGGGCATGTAGTAAAAATAGACAAGTATTTACTTGTTGGCCTCCATACATTTCTTAATATTTCAGTTGTAGCCTAATGCACGTAATTGGCAAGTAATATGTTGGCTTCTTGTTTTATCAGGTGTAATCCTTCTGGAGCCAGAAGAAGTGTGAGCTAAGTCAAAATGAAACATAAAAACATTCTCCAGCAAGGTAATATTTTCTAAACTTGTTACTGACGCCATGCAATTTAGTTTTCTATGTAGCCAATAGAAAGAAGGCTGAGGCCCGTAAAACAGGTGGGGGTCCACCTCCACCTTCCCTCACCCCAGCTGAGGAGCTGGCACTGTCCCTTAATAAAGGGCGACCTGTGGTCGATGGGATTCCAGGGGCAGTTCGTCAGACTCCGCTACCAAGACAAGTGGCTTAGTAAAATGTAGGTGTACCATATTAATACTTATGATTTATTGATGTTTTCACTGTTTTTGTCCGTGTTTTAATAAAGAAAATCATCAACATTGTCACCATTTTAAATAGGCATTTTGAATGCATTTTACAGTCATTGATTCACTTGTGCAGTATGCATGCTGCTTTGACTGCATATGCTGTGTACTGTATTCTTATTACTAGTACTCTTAGATGTTCCTAATGTCCTTCTTTATTAGTTGTATTTGTTTAAGAATATACATTGAGTATTGAATATGCATGATTATCTTATTGATTTAATTATCTTGCAGTTGCTGATGGCCACCTTGTATTATTGGATCCTCCTGCAACACCACACTCTGTCACAGTTGTAAGTGATTATTGTCTTTAGGTTTATGTTTGCTAGACCAAGCATCCTTCCTTATTTTCACTGTAGGATGACGATGAAGAGACCACTTCTGCTGTGACAGAAACAGAAAATGTGGGGAGGCCCATAGAGGTATGATGCATAGAATGCATTCCCCCTTTTTTACATAAGAGAATAAATAAATTGTCATTGTCATTTTACAGAATATGGCAGGAGATTTGAATACATATGAGGGTCCATCTACCTCCACACAGAATCTTAGCAGTGTAAGAAATGTTCTGCAGTTCTCCTTCCTCATTTAAATATTTAGTCTGTGTTTGTATTACAGACTTTATCAGTCATGTTTAATTATTCTGTCTTTCTAGTTGCCTGCCAAAGAGCTGTATAAGGTCCACCTTCAAAAGCAAATCAGAAAAAGTGACATTGAGATGGACCTTATACAGCTTCAAATGGAGGAGAAAAGGCTTAACCTAAAAAAAGGCCAGACTTGAGGGAAAAAGTATGTGAACAGTAATCTGTCATTGGTTGATGAATGAAATCTAAAGCAATAAATACAAATGTCTTTTGTTACAGGAAATAAAGAAACAATGAACAACACTTGACTGTTAACTGGTTTTAATTAAAGTGATTTTGGCAAATCATGTCTCGTACCACCCTGCCATCTCTTTGGTCTACTGGGTTCACTGGGGGTTCCTCTTGGCCATCTTCAAGAGAAGGGGGGGCCCTCTCACCTCTCAGTGTGGCAATGTTGTGAAGAACAACACAAGCAGCTGTGATGTCACATGACCTTTCTGGGTTGACCCTGAGCCCACGCAGGCACTGAAACCTTGCCTTCAGGATGCCTATGGTCCATGTTCTGCTGTGGGCCAGGTTGAATTGTGCCTGTGGTCCAGGCTCAGGTTCAGGGTAGGGTGTCATCATATAGGGCAGACAGGGGTACCCTCTGTCCCCCAGCAAGTAACCATTGAAGTGTCATATAAAGGTAGTTAAAGTGTATAATTGCATAAAAAAAAAATATATAAAAAAAACAAACAAAAAAACATTGTGTAAGGCAAAACATACCCTGTTGAAATTTGTGGCACAATGATGACTCCCTAAACATTCTGGCATCATGTACAGACCCTGGCCATTTGGCTTCAACATTAGTGATGAGGTGGGTTGCATCACATATTACCTAGTTAGTGGGGACCAGTAATGAGGGTGATTTAATGGTTTAAACACCCAAACATTTAGCACCCAAAAAATCTATTGTCACCTGCACACTGATGCTATGGATTGAGTTCCTATTAGTATAGTCTCCTTCATTGACTGAAGGAGCTTTAATGTGGGTTCCATCAATGCACCCAATCACATTTGGGAACCCTGAAACTGAAAGTTATATAATTAGAAACTTTTAAAATTATTATGACTGTCACTGTATACAGTATGAATAGATTAAGTATAGTGCTATGTAACTAAAATGGTCTTTCATAGAATATCATAGAATGGACAAACCCGCCACTCTGTGGAATTCCTCTTTAATGACCCTCAGTGGTTTATGTCCAGGGAACTGCACAAAAGTGTGTAGGAACCGTTTGAGTGCAATGTACTGTACGAACAGCCCTACACACAGTTGCCTTTCCCACATGCTCTGCATCGCCTATTGTATACAAAAAACTCACCGTCGCAAAAAAGTTAAATAAATGGAGTTAAATATTTAACTCCATTATCTTCGTTTAATAAATTAACGATTCTTTTGAAAAACGGCAACGCTCCCGCAATATTCATTTGGATACGAAAACACATTGATACGTGGTCGTATCACCCTCTCACGGCGGAAAAGATTTTGTATTATCTGTGCTTCCACATCCACTGGATCGTCTTTAAAACGGCACGCCATGCTCAGTAACCTTCTGAAACAAACTAACCCTGGAACATAACCTGCTACCGAGCAGGTTATCTTCAGAGAGTAAGTTCCTATGGTTACATACATACCCAGAAAGTTACCTCCGTTTTTGGAACCGAAAGTTGAGGTTATCCACTAACTTACCCTTAAACTTACCCGGGTATGTCACATAACCTGCTTTCTGGAATACCCCCCTGGTCCTCTCTCCTTCTTCACTGTCGTCGCTTCCGTGCTTCCGCTCCTCCGTGAGAGATATGAGACCGGTGTGTCGCACAAGTATATATATTAGTGGTGGGCATAGAATTTTTTTTTTTATCTAGATTAATCTCACTGTAATCTTGGAATTAATCTAGATTAAAATGGCTCATTTGACTTCTGCCGAAGGCATTCAGAATATGTGTGCTACCCAAATAATGACTAAAGGGCACGTGTTTCTTAAATACAAAGTGACATTTAAAAGCACTTGAAGAAGAAATGCCAGAGATTTTATTTTTTATTATTAAAACTAACATAATAAAGTATGATTTTTTATTTTTTTACATTGAGCAATGATGGAGCTATAATAGACTCTTCTTATGAGCATATAAAACAAAACAGCTCCTTGGAAAAAATGTAGCCTAATATTGTAGTAGTTATAAACAAAGGTCTATTTTTATTTCAGATTAACATTTGAGGGCAGCAATTTTATTCATAATGTCAAAATAAAACCAACATAATGTTACTTGAAAGCATTAGCCTACTATTCCTACCAAACGTCCATGGTTGCAGTTAGTGTTACTACAGTAAATCCATGGTAAATGTTGCAGATCTGTGGACACTGGATAGTTCATTCATGGCACAATGTTTCTTCCTGGCTTCCACGCGCTGTTTGATCCGTTAATAACGGAGAAATGTGAATGTTTCTCACTAGATCTCGCAGCAATGTTATTACTTAAGTAGTGAACTCAAATGATTTATTTACTGGATCTCTTAGCGCTGTGTAGTAACAGTGATCAAGATCGGCTCGCGCTGCACTGGTCCAAACTGATAAACAACGGTCCTTCAACCACACAATAACGAGTAGCTCAGTTTCGTTCCGCTTACATTACGTTTGCCATTTGATGTCGGACAATGTTGTGGTCGAGCCAGCAGTTGTCAATCTTTTATCTCGTAATAATGTATAAGTGAGATGAATATGTTTAAATGCTCAGTTTTATAATCGAAAATCGAAAAGGTAGTGTTCATTGTGGGGGGCAAAATATAATGCACTGATGATTGAGAGAGATGTACAAATAAATGTTTCCTCAATGCCTGATGATATTGCCCCAAGGAATTTTAGGAGAAACATCCCAGAAAAGTTGATACTTCTATGAATCACAGCTGAGCGCTCCACTGAGTCTCAAGAGCAACCTTTTCCAATGGGTCATATCATTAACCTCCTGGGTTTCCCACAAATGACACCAATATTGGCAAATGGCAGCCCTATAATTTACTTCAAATATAGTTTCTCCCTATTTAAGGGACATCCCGAGTTATAGGTCACATAACCCCTATATGTTTAGACCTGACCTTCATGTGACATTAAGACCAGGCTTAATGATTGAATTGACGTCAAAGGACACAGCTTGTGTCCTCGAATTAAAATGAAATAAAATCTCCTCTTGTCTCGAAGCAGACTGAATGGGCTTTGCAGTCTCCCGCTGTGTGTGTCCCACTAATTTGCTAGGCTTTCTTTCTTTCTTTTGTGCTGGTTTTGACAAAAGCGAGTGTTGACTTCAAATTCTTTGTAGATTTTTGGGGGTTTTGCTTTTGTTTAGGACTTCATTAAAATTTGATAAGGCTTAGCACTATAAACCAGCTTCCATTACTGTGCATGCTGTCAATACTAAAACGCTGCCTTCACAAGGTCATGCTTTTGATAAGATGCACAGGTGACCTCATCTGGACTGGAGGAATTAGCATTCTTTTGATAAATGTATAGTTGGAAACAAATACCGTATGTGCATAATAAAGAGATGGATTCGGATGGAATAAAGATGAGCAACCATAGGAACTTTGAGGAAGGTCTCTGACTTGACTGAAAGACATATGAAGACAACAAAGGCAGTGCTAAAAAGATAAAACCCGGAGACATGTTGCTTTTGCATTGCTTTAGCGACTTTTCAGATGTTTCTCCAAACATGCCTTGAAACAAGCATTCCACATATAATACAGTATGCATTAACCATTTGTGACCCTGGATCACAAAACCAGTCACGAGTCGCACGGGTATATTTGTGGCAATACCCAACAATACATTGTATGGGTCAAAATGATCGATTTTTCTTTTATGTCAAAAATCATTAGGATATTAAGTAAAGATCATGTTCCGTGAAGATATTTTGTAAATTTCCTACCGTAAATATATAAAACATTTACTTTTGTGTGTGAATGCAGCACATTCGCGACCATAAATGGACAACTTTAAATGCGATTTTCTCAATATTTCTATTTTTTTTGCACCCTCAGATTCCAAATGTTCAAATAGTTGTATATCTCAGCCAAACATTTTCCTATCCTAACAAACCATACATCAATGGAAAGAATATTTATTCAACTTTTTCAGATGATGTATGAATCCCAATGTCCAAAAATGGACCCATGTGACTGGTTTTGTGGTCCAGGGTCACATTTAAGAAAATTGTTTGGAACATGGAGCATTCAAATTATATGTGGTTACCTATATAACATAATATGGTGATCATTTTAGTGTTGATAAGGGGGCGTAGACACAGAACACAAACAATTTGAGACGCTACATTGTCCATATCCATGTCCCAAGCCATGTAATGGGTAGGGTTGGAGAAAGACGTGGTGACCTACGTACGGTATCCCGAAAAAAAAAAAAAAATTCGCCATGGACAGTCTCTGGCATATGCAAGAGATGGCAAACAGAATCACAGAGAGTAATTTGGCCTGGAAGAATGTCATGGGGAATGTTGTTCATTTTGAAATATCTGACTGGTATCTTGGCAAGTTTGAACAGTTTAAGACATTGTGAGATATCATATAACAAGCTAGATGTGAGATTACTGAAGTCTTTTTCTCTGGAGAATTGTTTTTAATTTGCTGTACATTGATGTAATAATTGATATGTGAATGATAGAACACTTTAAAAAATGAACAAGGCATCATTTGAATGCAAGGTTGAACAACAAATAAATGTATTCAAAGAGTTACCTGATTTAAGACCAAATAATATGCATCACGTTGTACTCTACATCTCAACCTTTGGCCCTTCTGCAGTTTCTAAAGGACATGCAAAATAAAGTCATAAAGTAGGGCGCCAAATAAATTAGCTAAAGAGGCTGTTTGCTTCTTTCAGTCAAGGTCTCTTATATTTAGCCTTCACTGACCTCTCTGTATAATCTTCCACTTTGAGTTCCCCAGTCAAGTATGAAATAGGGCCTGAAAAACATGTCTGTTGTACATTGCTGCCTACATTGCCTTCATCTACATATAAATTGGAAGCATGTATATTAGACTCATAAATGCAGAGTTCAGAAGAGTTCAGAGCAGTTGTCATCTCATCAGGGAGTTAAGAGTTGATTAGAAAGCCCACATTTTCCAAACACAACAGCTTGGATATATGCAGGATTTGGATGCAGGCGCTATGTTCTGAGTGTCTGATTGATTGCTGCAGGTCAAGAGTGAATAAACAAATTACTTTTGGGTGGTCAAGCTCAGGGGCAAAAGAGAAACATGCACGTGAGCTCGATGACATTAGCTTAAAAATATATATATTCATATGCTTTTCTAAATTGAGCTGCATGATTCTTGAGATTGAGAATCTCATTATTTAATTGTTTTTTGTTTTGAACAGAGATCACGACTCTCCCAACTAAACAAAATAACATGCATTTTAGAGGTTTTGACAAATTGCTACAGTCTATTTAAAATGTTTAATGAACCATTCAGTGAATGATTCAATAACTCACTCATACATTCTTCACTTGTTTCATTACTGGATGAATCAGCGTTTTTAATTTATTTATTTATTTATTTATTTTTTACGAAACACGTGAATGAATGATTCAATGACAAATGCCTTTTTTAAGAGTCACTTGTCGCCAACTAGTGGCGTAACGATGTAATCGACACAGTCATTATTTGAAGAGCCATGCTACTTTCAAAAGGTGATTTACTCTATTTTGATTGCTTCCGTAGACATCAGTGTTATATTTGAGCTATAAAGTTTTATCACAGTTCTTCTGTGATAATATGAATATTTGTAACACAGAAATATACTGTATGTTTGACTGTTCTGAAAAGACTTTGTGAAGCTGTTTCAAACCTTTAGGCCTACATGACAACTGCTCTCTCTGGCTCACACAGATGTTCCGGTGTGATTTTGTCAAAGGTTTAATAGACACAGGATAATCATTGCCATTTAGGAATGAGATTAATTGGGCAACTCTAGTGTAAATGATTTCTTTTTGTCTATTTTTCCAGTTAAAATCCAAATAGTTTCCAAATATCCTTCAAACAAGATACATCTATTTCATAAGCAACACAGTATAAGATATCAAAGATATGTTTTCAGAATTGTACTTTGAGTGCATTTTGTCTTAATCTACTGGCAGATTATAAAGCAAAATATATGTACAGTATATACCTAATCTGGTAATCTTCAATTACGCGAATGTACTCGCATGAAAGGTCTTGTTACCTTATTGGAAACACCCTCATATTTCGTTTTGAGTTGTTGATTTCTCGTAAACCCCCATATTGATTTAGTTTGACTTTTGATTTGGCTTATTACTTTCAATGTCACCTCGACTGACAAACTCTAGCCTTGTGAAACGGCTCTGCCTCTTAGTGAGCACTTTGCAATTGAAAGTCAATAAAATATGTATGTTTAGTTTGCCAGACTGCACGAGTGTCAGTCCGTGTACGCTTCACTTGCATTTCCGGTTATGTTTTGTCATTGATCTATGAGTTAATTGTAATCCGTCATGAAGGTTTTTCTGGACAACAGACTCGCTCAGCTGGCAGTTGTCGTTGTACACCGAGCTTTCGTCCGTATCGAGTCTCTCCTTTTAAGAAGAGTGGAGAAATTGTGGCAGGCAAGTGGAACTAATACCTTTATCTACCGTTGTTTGTTTCTGCTACAGCGGTTAAGTCAATACGGCTGTGAAGACCCGCTAGACGTTGAGTGAAATTCAGGCCAGGCTTTGATAGCAACACTTCTATGTTCTTGGGTTCGCTGTGCCTCTTTTCCTTGGCGCACAACTCAATCTGCGACGGAACATGAGGGCACAGGACATTCTGGATTTTTTTTTTTTTTTTCATCCACTCCTTCATTTCCTTCATGGTGTGGATTTGACGAAGGGAAACTAGCCTGTTATCGGAGAGGCCATGCATCCAGACATGGCGCCACATCCAATCTTTTCTCCGAGACAGGGGGTTTTATGGACTCTTCAAGGGGAGCCAAGGTCTTTCTTTCTCACTGCTCTTGCTGAAAGGTCTCTCTCTCTCTCTCTCTCTCTCTCTCTCTCTCTCTCTCTCTCTCTCTCTCTCTCTCTTTCTCTTCTTTCTCTTTCTCTTTCTCTTTCTCTCTCTCTCTCTATATCTCTCTCCTTACATTTATTTTATAGAGATAGAGAAGATGCTCTGCACTTGCAGGAGTTAGTGAGCCTGTTCTTTTACACTTTCACTGAGGTCGTCTTCCTTTCTATGCACTCTTTATGTCTCACTGCCCTTGCTCCAAGTCTCTCTCTTTTTTTTTTTTCTGTCTTGTTCTGAACTGATATCCTGTCAAAATAATAGAGCCTGAATAAATCCACTCACAGTCTCCGAGGCCAGATAAAGGTTAGAGTCTGATACTGTTGAATGGCCATCAACAGAGTTGTATGTTAAAAGGGTTTATGTGAATATTGGTTTAAGTTCACCTAAATTAAAAGTTGGCTTTAACCATTTTTTTTTATTTTTTATTTTTTTTTATAAAAGATGGCTTTCAGTTATTCTGAGTGTCTGTAATTACTCATTTCATCCCCAGAGAGTGAGAACAAATCAATTTAATACAGGTGTCAGTAGCAGTTTTGGTATTGATGATTGGTGGATGATTTCACTTTCCTAACTTTAGTTAGTGTGTAATGTTGCTGTTTGAGCATGAGCAACATCTGCAAAGTTACAATGCTCAAAGTTCAAAGCAATGGGAGATATTTGCTTTTACAGAAATTGCTTTTTAAGGACTACAACAAACAGCTGGTAGAGACTACACGACATTCCTCCCGGGTTAGTGACATCACTAAAATTTACATTAACCCCGCCCCCTGAACACGATTTATAGATTATCAAGACAGAATATGCTAATCAATGACTAGAAGATAACTACATATCAGCTACATAAATTCATCAACTAACCATTCAGAAATGTCCTGTTGCTTCTACATGTTGTCACTTCTTCTTGAGTCTCTCCATCATTGTCTGACTCCGGTTTGAACATAAAAGGCTAAAAGTTTGTGAAATTTTCCGTGTCTGTCTGTGTGAGGTAAAAGGACACAAGCTCTTGTAGCTCCGCCCCCTGTGCCGGGAGCAGCAGCTCATTTGCATTTAAAGGGACAGACACAAAAATGGTGCGTTTTTGCTCACCCTCAAAAAGTGACAATTTGAATATGCTGTATAAAAATATCTATGGGGTATTTTGAGCTAAAACTTCACATACACACTCTGGGGACATCAAATACTTATTTTACATCTTGTGAAAAGGGTATTATACCACCCCTTTAATATAAAGATACCATTAAACGAATATACAAATATGTTTCACAAATTTTAATGTAATGTGTGATTAACTGAGATAGATAGATAGATAGATAGATAGATAGATAGATAGATAGATAGATAGATAGATAGATACACTATGAACTGTGGATGTTAAAGCAATTTATTTTAGGGGACTATAGCGTAACACAAACAGACACTGGAGAAAGAGTTTGTTTCTGTTAATGCTAGTCTTGCCGTATCATTGATGCCATGTGGCCTGTATGACTTCCATCAAACCACCCTCTAGGATATGCAAAATTGTATTGAAGAGAATTTGATATGAACACTAGTGTCACTCTTTGCCCTCTCTCTCCCTCCCTCTCTCTCTCTCTCTCTCTCTCTCTCTCTCTCTCTCTCTCTCTCTCTCTCTCTCTCTCTCTCTCTCTCTCTCTCACTCGCCTCTTTGTAAAGGTCAAGCACTGATGGATTATTTTAAATTACTCGCTCTCATTATGGCTGTATTGCAATAATGCAGATATTGATAGTACCGTTGAGTGAAAGAGTGCGCATCGCCGCTCAAAAAGCGCATCAATCATCAGTGTAACATAATAGCAAAGCAGAGTTTCCATATCTAAAGACAAACGCATAACCATGCATAAATGCAGATAGACCCAGGGCCATAATACTATAGACGTCATTAGTACCAGCATCCAACTTCAAGTCGCATCATATCTCAGTCTCTTGAATGAGATCATACCGCCTTTGGCTCATAAACAACATCAGTTATTTTTACCTTGTGCAACTCAATCTCGGTCTGAAACTGGAACAAGTAATTGAGTGTAACTGTGGGGTTCCCGGATGTAAAAATCCCATTCAATTTTCTCTACAAATGAATTTATGTTCAACGATAACCAAGAAACCATTCGAGGCAGACCTATTGTGAGCTCTGTGGTTATTTTTTTTATATGCAAACAATACCATTCAAAAGCTTGGGGTGTATAATATTTCTTTATGCGCACCGAGGCTGCATTTATTGATGAAATACAGTATACAGCAAATTGAATATATTTTAACATATTTAAATTTTTTATTTATTTCAGCTTCATTACTCCAGTCTTCAATGTCACATGATCCTTCAGAAATCAGTATTACTATTGATGTAATGTTTATAGAACCATGTGATACATTTTATTTCATTAAACAGTGTTTTGAATTACCATGGAGAAAACAAATGGAAAAAAAGTACTTCTGGAACAAACTCAGCTGATTACTGTTGGACTCTATATATAGGCCATGCATTAAAGATCAAATAAGAATTCTTACACAACTATGAGCTAAAAGGAAGATCAACAAACTGAATATTAGATGTTGCAGGCCTGCTACTCGACTTTAGATCAAACAGCCAGTGGTGCGCTCTCTACCTGCAGATCTTTAGGGATAAAGTGAGTAGCTTCCTATTGGTTTCTTACCTTGTAATATCTATTCATGGTATTATCTCAAAGCACCCTCATGCTCAGAGAAGTTTGAGGCTGTTCCATGGGGAGATGGAGTCCTTGTTAGACAGTCACTATTGAGACGGTGCAAGTTGGACACTATTCTGTAGAGCTTGAAATGCTTTTCTGCTTCTGCAACGAAGAAATATGTAAGCATTAGTAGTAGACATGCACTCGCTGTAACCACAGGCCCACTGTCTGCATCTCCCCTAGGGACCCCAGTGCACTTCTACTATCAGTGTGCTCGAGCTGTTTTTATCTCGCTCAACCTTCTCTCTTCGCTTCACATTCTTCATTGCATCAAAGGCATGTTTTCCTGATACTATTTTTTTGTTCTGCTCTCTGACACCGTGTCCTTACTACACGCGACGCGCGATAAAAGGTTCTTTTCCATGAGTTTTTTTCAGAGTTTTTGTCCTAACCAGCTGCAACAGCGGCACGCACGATTCTATTTTAGAAATGGTTTCTATTTTTCTGCGATGTCGCGCTGGAACAACAAACACAAAGTGTGGCAATGATAATCTCAGGTACTGTTTATGTGCTTTATTTAATGTTAAAAGCGTGTAATGTGACTCTGAATATCATACAGTGCTCCAGCTTTGTAGCTGTAAAAGCAACAATGCATAATTCACCTCAGATCTTGAAATTAAACAAATGGAAAAAAAGAACGTTCAAACTGTGAACAAACAAGTGTATTCTTTGACAAAGATTGTTTTAGTAACTCAGTAGCCTATGTATTTTTAATAATGTTTAAATGGTGTAGTATTTGTGAATTTGATTATGCAGCTACTTATCCATTTTCTTGCGATTGGCGTCAAGATTACTCTCTGTTGCCGTGCACTCACCGCGAGACTCCGCCCACACGCTGTTCTGATTGGCTGTGGGTTTTGATTGATTTCGACGCATCTCGCAGTCGCGTTGCGTCTAGTGTGGACAGACAAATTATTTGCTGCTGGAATCCTATCGCATCGTGTCTGCTTAGGACACAGTGTGAGTCAAGCATTCAGACATAAAATATGCTGCTAAAATGTGCATATAATGCTGCTCTGAAGTACAATGCTGTCTCTAACAATATAGTGGGCATATAAGAGTGAAATATCTTGAAAAAGGTTAAGAACATGGTGTTAGTCTTATTTCACACCAATATCACAGGGAACACACACACACACACACACACACACACACAAACACACACACACACATTGGGTTTCCACGTTGTATGGGGAATTTCCAAATGGGCAATGATTTGTATACTATACAAACTGTATATTCTACTCCCTTACACTTACCCTACCCCTAAACCTACCCATCACAGAAAACTTTCTGCATTTTTACATTTTCAAAACCGTCACTTAGTATGATTTATAAGCTAAGATCAAAAAATACCAAAACAATTTCCCGCCAGGACACGGTTCGGATATTGCAATATTTGTGGGGACATTTTGTCCCCATAGGTTTAACAGAACGACATACACACACACGGAAACACACGTGTGTGCTCCTATCAATATGAGGACATTCCATGGGCATAATGGTTTTAATACTAAACTTATGACATTTTCTAGCCCCTAGCCCTAACCCTAACCCTAACCCTAACCCTACCCCCAAACCCACCCTGCATTCTTACATGCAAAAATCAAACAAACAAACAAACAGACAAAAAACATTTTGAATTACAAGGACACCAGCATGTCCTCATAATAGGGGGTGTGGCCTGAAACCTGAATACACCCAACAATATACATTTTCACAAAAGAAAATCACTTAGTATGATTTATAAGCTGTTTTCATTACATGTGGTCATTGTCAAAAACCAACAAAATCACAGTATGTTAGGACCTTAAATTCTTTTTTATGGAGTCCAACCAATGTGACGATTATTGTCTGCAGACGGGGGTGTTTTCCTCCATTGGTTGAGCATTGATGCATGGCTGTGGGTTGTTAGACAAATGTGAGTCGCTCTGCATCATTAGTGCTGATTCATTTATGAAGACTAGATTGATTTCACTGCACAGTAACTGTGTTTCTGGAAAAGAATCATGCCCTCCATTCGATTAGGAATTCTCTCGGAGTTACACGCGATGGTCTAATCACATCTGATGAATAATGTAATCAGAAGTAAGAATGGAGGGGAGGAGTTTGGTACAGTAATTCACTGTACTGTTAGTTAAATCACTGCATACACTGTTTAACCTCATTATGAGAAATGGTAATTCAGGAACAATATCTCATGACGATATTGACTTACAATCTCCTGTACTAGCTCATTGTATAATTTACATCTCTGTCATTTTTATATGAAATGTATACTTATACCTCACCACATCTTAATATATATATATATATATATATATATATATATATATATATATATATATATATATATATATATATATATATATATATATATATATAATACACAATTTCATTTTTAATTATTTAATTTATTTAATTGTTTTAATATGTAGTTATAATATATTGTCAGTTTTAATAAATTAAAATAATACAATTATATCCCTGTGTGTGCATTTATTGTTATTTAATGCTTTAAAAATAAAAGGGAGGGAATTGTATTGATACTATATGTTGTCTCTCCTGCTTAATCAGTTTACTTGACTCTTAACCTTGGCATACAATAGAATAACTGTACATTCTAAAGAACTCTCGTTAAAAGAGAAGGAAAGCAGATAATGAAGGCAGAATCGATTCGGACATTGTCTCAGGCCTCCCTCAGGCACTTCATCACACTGAACGGCTCCGTGCGTGAGGACATCTGATGAGGGTCCCGTGTCTGATACCAGGTGCAACAGTCTTATTACTGAAGATAGCACCTGTTAAAAGACCCCTAACTGATTGTCTCGGTGGGAGAAAAAGCTACAATAATCAGCCAGATGAATTTTTGGCTTGCAAGTATTCAAATCTTCAGGTCCAATCAAGTTTTGGTTTCCGAACAGCATGGTTGTGTGAGGCTGGAAGCTGCTGCTGTCAGAAGGTCAGATTTCTTCTGCATAGTTTTGCAGAATGACTATTTGCTGTCAGTCATGATTTACTAGCTAGAGTATCTAGTGAAAGGTGGCTGGCAGAGATAAAGTTGTATTCAGCTAGTCATTCTACTTCATAAATATTTATTTATTTTAATAAAGACAAAGTTGCACCATTGATGTAGGTTAGAAATGGTAGCTTAGAAAACAATGATGACCCCATGTGAACTCCATACTGTATTTTAATTGATCTTGCAGGATCTGGGTGTAATGTTTTTGAAGCTGTAATTCTGAAGTGGCATTTGTCATGCCAACTGCTACAGATCGAAATAACGTTGTGCCTGCATCAGGAGCCCAGATCATGCCAGGTTTGGGCTGCGGTGCAAATCCATGCCAGTTTGAATAAGTTTGCTTGCTTCAAAACAGATTTTGGGATAGATTTGGAACATATACTCACTTATTTCGTTTTTGCCATCTGGGTTGGCCTCTTTTACTAGAGAGAGAGATAATGGAGGTAGATGAAATGATGCTTTCATTTCCATTGCATCAATTCAGAGTTGTGATAAATCCTGATATTTTAGTCGTTTATGCAACAAGGGCTTCGCTAAATAAAACTTCTCACTGACATAAAGAGTTTTTATTTTTTTTAATAAAAATATTTACTTTTACAAGACTTGAGTAAAATGTGTTGCTGGATCAGCATTTCCTTTAACTAATATTTACTTCTTCAATCCAGGAGTTGTAATAGATCTGAGAAAGCTGTCAGTTAGCATTGCTATTCATGATTCATGGGTAATTAAAAATTCAATTAAATGTTTGTGGTTTTTTTTAAGAAATTATAATACTTGTATTACGCAAGGATGCATTACTTTGATCAAACTACTAGACATTAAAGCCTTACAATAACTTTTCCAAATGGACGATGCCATAATAAAATAAAATAAAAATCCCCAAAGAACCTTTCAGTAAACAGCTCTTAAAATAACCCTTTTTAGTGTGAAGAACATTTTAATAGTCTAAACAACCATTTTTCACTATATACTTTTTTTTTTTTTTTTTTTTTTTTAATGGAACATTGCTGTATTTATTATAAATGATTTATCTGGGCACATCATTATTTGATTAAATTCATGTGCCTCGTAATCTTGAATCGAAATCACTTCTCCTCCATCTCTGCAGCATCATCTCTTCTCTTCTCTGACGTGTTTACTGGGACGAGAGCGGGACCCTACATGTGTTCTTATTCAAGAGATAGACGTCACAATAGGGAGGAAAAGACTATCGCAACTTCCGTTTCATGTCGACTTTAAAGGTTCTTCCTGGAACCACAAATGCCAAAAATGAACCAACTCTACTCAAGTTAAAACACTTTATTTGTACTTTTTTAACTTTTAGTCCAATTACTCTTGTCTGTTAATTGTAGCTATCATTACTACAGCACAGAGTGTAACTAAAACTTTTTAGGCACGAGAATAGTTACTTCATACTTTTAAGAATATACTTTTGTGATATTTCCCTCTGCATTTAGGGGTAATTTACAGTTACATCTGGAGGTTTGGGGCTGTGAATGTTTAATAAGAAACTTGATCCAAGATAAACACAGGAACATGTCCTAGTTGGCTACATCATGTCGTGTTGAGTGGGCGAGTGAGCTTGAAGCTCATGGTTTGCATTTATCACGACAGACATGCAGAGGACCCTTAGATGTGTCATTTTATTCTTGCATGTGGGTTTCTTTTTTTTTTTTTTAGCCATGTCATGTGTCCATCATGATTGCCGGCTCTCAAACCATTACTCAGACACATCTCACTGCCGGCTGTCAAAAGCTATTCTTCTCACACACGCTATATGACAAAGCGTGTCACCCCGACTGCAGAGCAATGACATCAGCAGGTCAAAGAGGCTTCACAGCACATTCATTGTGTGTAGCAAAATGTGAATTATAGCCTTGAAGGGTTAGTTCACCCAAAAAAACAAGTATTCTGTCATCTTTTGCTCACCCTCTTGATGCTCCAAATATTTGTGCAGTTTTTTATTTTTTTTATTATTGTTCTTTGAACAAAGAGGTTCTTTGAATAATCTGTAATTTGTTTTTCTGTTCATAGTGACCATGAATAAAAGCACTGTGTTGATGTAATCCTGTATTACAAGTTATAATTCACAACTTTTCTCCCATGTGCAAGAGACTTGGTGCACAAATTGTATGCTATTTATTTATTTAAATATCTAAAAGATTACTTTTGCAACTATTTATGTCATACTTTTGACTTCATAAACAGTTTCATTTGACACTAAAGGCAGACGTGAACTTGAAGCGCGCATGAAATCACTTTAAATTCAAGTGGATTTCACGAGTGGTTTCACAAGAAGAGTTTATTGAGCACCGTCCACTCTTGTTCCACTCTTTAAAGTCAATCATGGATATGTGTCAACGTCAAGATCCTTACACCTTCCTGAGAGCTCTGCTCAAAAATGGGAAATTGTACCAGCGATGTTGGAAAGGTTAATCTCCATGGACAGCGAGAGGCCTTGCTAGGGCAGTTTGAAGATGGTCTTAAGGCTTTACCGCATGCCATTTGTCATACTTTCTTTGGACAAGGCAAGTGGACTCCTTGATCCGGTTAAATTAACTGTCAACACAAATGCAGTGGGGGAAAGAAGATAAATAAAAAGAGGGAAGAAATCGACAGTTATTTATTTATTTATTTCCTTCAGGTCATGCAGAAAGTGCCGGGATAAAGCTACTCTAAGAGCCTGTTTGCAGTGCAGATTAGTAACCTCTCAAAAGCAATAAAGGACTCTCATGCGCTTCACCTTTCATTGACAACTTTCTGTTTTCCAGTTTCTCTCCGGTAAGTGAGCTAGAAATATACCGTAAAAGCTACAGTAAATGCTGAGGTTAAATAGCACAGGGTTGGAACAGCCTGATCTCATGAAAATGTGTCTCTACATGCATATGATACGCAGTTTTCACGATATGCACTTTATTACGTGTAATACATACGCACCCCACACCACTAATCCTAACCAAACGTATAATACACACGTACCCCACACCACTACTAAACCTACCCATGCGTATCATATGCACGTAAAAACTCCTTTTCGCGTATAAATTGCACGATAAACACAATGTGTGCTATAGAGACGCATTTAGTGTGACCAGGGGTGCGTTTCCCAAAAGCATCGTTAGCCAACTATGTTCGCAAGTTCCGTCGTTATCAGCATAGTTCAACGAGTCTGTGTTTCCCGAAACCATCGTTCTAACGAACATTCGTTAACAGCATCGCAAAGTTGTGTAGTTGGAACGACAGCTCTCGACCTGTGGTTAGAAGAAGTTTCTAGTTTGCATGACATGTGGACTTAATAAATCCTTATCTTGAGCAAAATAAGCAAGCTGACATTCAGCAGTACAACCTGTGTCTTTTATTTAGAATACATTCAAATGTCATTTACGTCTTTTAGTTTGTCAAGAGATTTAAAGCACCGTTTCTGAAGAGTGCGCATGTGCGAACGTGCTATGTAAGAACGAGCCTATGATTGAATCTGGAAATAAAGCAAAATAACTGAGAAAAATGAGAAATAGTCCTCAGATGCCATGTCTGTAATTTATAGCAAAACATCTAGTGTTAATTCGATCTCAAACAGATTCATTAAGAGAAGTTATTACTCCACCACGTGCGTGACGTCATAAACCAATGTGGTTGAACGACCACTTTGCGACACTATGGTTTCAGGAAACAGTCGTGACTAGCTAGTTGATTTCTTCAACGATGCATCGCACTACGGTAGTTAAGCAGCGAGTTACGTCGTTGTTCGGGAAACACACCCCAGTTTGGTTGGAAATATAGCAAGCTAACACCATATTTCAGCAGATTGTTCAATATTCACTTTCAACAGCAAGAAATTAAAATGAAATAGACGCATCTAAAATAAGATCCTTCACACTATAGCATGCATGTTTTGGTGATATGACACGTGACAAGTGCATATATTTTCTTGTCAACATTTTGGATGGTCCTTGCTGAAAATAGCATGTGGATTTTTAGGAGCGATCTAGTTTATTTATTTCTTTTTAGTTTTGTTTTGGTTTGTAATCTAGTTCTGTCTTATATTTCAGTCTGTTGAACCCCCTGCTGCGTTCACACACTACATCAAGCGTTAATAACCCCAAATCACGTGGCAATATCCTTGTTGCTATTGAAAACTTTCTAATGAGGACTCCTCAAGGCCTTGTAAACATGTACAAGACTACGAGAACGCATGTTGCAATTTTATTATGAAGAATTCATCACATCACAAATTGTCTCCCTGATCCACAGCCTTTTGTTGTGTAAGACTTGAGAGATAGTTCAGGTCCATAAGACATCAAGGACTGGCAGCAGAGATATTCATTAATAAAACAAAATAAAGAAAGAAATGCACTTTAACAAGCACAGTACTACTTTATTGTAATTTTAAAATGTAAGCGAAGATAACGTTTAATCGATATTTTCAAGATCAAATACTGTAAATAGATTAAAAAAAGACGAAATGTTATATGTGACTTTTGAGATTTTATTTTGTGATTGTGATTTGCATTTTTGCTTTATCATCACTTTAAATGGCATCAATAATCTGCAGCATGTGTTGTGGCCTCACAGTGTTAAAATTGCATTTTAGTGAGAAATAATATCTTTAGTGCACTATATTTTGTCATCCATGTTTCCCATCAATAAGGAAGAAAGACACTGGGCCTCATTCATAAAAGATGAGCAGAATGAATCTCAATGTAAAACGGGTTATAAAACAATTCTTATTTAAAATGTTTATGAAAGATTTTTTCTAAATTATTCAGACAAATATTTGTGCCTACCTATGATTCATAAATGAATAAAAAACTTTTATCATTAAAGATCATGTATTTACTTGTGTATTTGTTTAATTTATTTGGATAACCTTTTAAGAAATGAGCTTTCAATTACATTTTGTATTGACAAAACCAAGACAGAAATGCAGATTAAGAAAAGTGTTTGTTTGTGCAGTGTCCAAATTTGATTGGACAAAAACCCTTTATTGTCCTTTATAACAAGAGTCATTGCATTTTGCTCCTTTTCCCTGGAATACAAATAGCCTACTGATTTTCAAAAAATATATAGTGAAATAATTCTGCACCTTTTATAAGCGCACTAGCATAGCTACAGATATGGACTGATATATGCTAAACTAATTTTGCAATAATCTTTACTACATAAATGTAATGGATGAGAACACATTCTGAGTGGGGAAATCCAGACAAATCCACTTTTCTCTATTTATTTTCCACTTCTTGTTCCTCTGATTTTAGAGGTAAGGCGCAATGTGATGCATAAAAGATCAGACCATGCACACCTGATTTTTTTTTTCTCTCTCTCTCTCACTTCCGGTGTGTCTGAGTGCGAATTGACGGAGTGTGTGAGCGTGGCTGGAGGGCTTGTGAGTGAAGCTGTTTTCTATTTTTTTCCTCTTGCTGTTTTTCTGGTCTTTTCTATTTAGTATTTTTGGTTCTTTGTCGGGCCGCGTGCTATCCACTTTATTGGGGAAGCATGTCGGCCCCACGTGTGCAGGTTTTGAGTTCACTCACGCGGCGTAATGCGGTTAAAGTTGCCGCCGCGGTGAGTGTGGAGGAATGTTGTCTTGCCATTGGTGAGGTTGTGGGGCATGAGAGCGTGCTATCCGCCTCCAGAATGAATAGTGCCATTGTGGTGTTTCTTAATAGCGTAGATAAAATCAATGAAGTAGTCGAACACGGAATAGTCATTGGTGGTGATTTTGTCTCTGTTCTTCCTCTTTCATTGCCAGCTAAGAGAGTCACTTTGTCGAATGTTCCACCGTTCGTAAGCGATGAAATTTTGACACAAGCTTTATCCCGATATATGGAAAATTGGTATCTCCGATTAAAAAGATCCCAATCAATAGCGGATCACCTCTGTTGAAACACATTGTTTCGTTCAGGCGATTCGCGTATATGATAAAAAAAATAAATAAAAAAAAGCGCATACTGGCATTTTAATGCTAATTTGTTAAATGATAATTTTTTTAAGGAATCATTTAAGTATTTCTGGGAAGCTCACAGAACAAAGAAGTCTTTTTTTTTATTCATTGCAACAGTGGTGGGATGTTGGTAAGATAAAAATAAGACAATTTACTCAACAGTATACTCACAACGTTACTAAGGAGTTGACTCGTTCTTTAGAGTTTTTGGAAAGAGAGATAATTGAATTTCAAAATTTGGCTCAATCTACTGGAGAGATTCATTATTTAGAAGCCTGCTCAAAGAAGAAAGCTCAGTTAGCTGATCTACCAACACATTCTCATCCAAGGGCGCCATATACTGACGCTTTTGACATTTCGTCTACATCGAACGCACATGGCACCCTTTAGCGTCAATATGACACGCACGGAGCTTTGTTCGGTTATGGGTAGGTTTAGGTCTGTGGTGGGGTTAGGGTTAGACCGCTAGGAGGCGCCTTCTGGACCATATCTATCTGCATCTCATATTGACGATAAAGGGTGCCATGTGCGTTCGATGTAGACGAAATGTCAAAAGCGTCAGTATACTGTATGA
The DNA here is from genome assembly GCF_949319135.1 of Squalius cephalus. Taxonomy (NCBI): domain Eukaryota; kingdom Metazoa; phylum Chordata; class Actinopteri; order Cypriniformes; family Leuciscidae; genus Squalius; species Squalius cephalus. The sequence continues at coordinate 60,680,045 of NC_137123.1, forward strand.
CGCCTTGGGATGAGAACGGGCTGGATCTACTGGGGCATAAAGTACAGGGGGCTCTGGTCCGTTCACGCTTTCAAAGCATTGACCAGATGGATGCACCATCCCAATACTTTTTCAATCTGGAAAAAAAGAACGGGCAGAAACGGTTTATTCATGGATTGTGCCCCGAAGATGGAGTGTTATTGTCGGATCCTGCTGGTATTCGGGGAAGGGCAGTACAGTTTTATCAAAATCTGTATAGGAGTGAGCTCAAGTCAGAGTGTTGTGTTGACAACGTTTTCCTTGACAGCCTACCAAAGGTGTCAGAGGAGGGTAATAATGATCTTGAAGGAGTGCCGACCCTGGAAGAGCTCTATAAGGCCCTGCAAAGCATGGAGTCTGGGAGGGCACCAGGAGTGGATGGCCTCCCGGTTGACTTCTATAAGGCTTTTTGGTTGGAGTTGGGTGTAGATCTGCTGGAGGTACTGAAGGACAGCTTGTCGAAGAGTTGCCGAAGAGCGGTGATCACTCTTCTTCCAAAAAAAGGGGACCTTACAGATATTAAGAACTGGCGCCCTGTCTCGCTTCTCTGCAGTGACTATAAAATACTTTCTAAGGCATTGGGTAACAGATTGGCTGGAGTGTTTGGTCAGGTTATCCATCCAGACCAGACGTACTGTGTCCCTGGTAGATCTATATTCGACAATATTTCTTTAATCCGGGATATTTTTTACGTCTCTAAATTGTTAAATTTGGACTGTGGCTTGATATCTTTGGATCAGGAGAAGGCATTTGACCGAGTAGAGCACTCATATTTGTGGAGTGCTTTAACAGCTTTTGGTTTTATCAAGAACTTTATAGACATGATTAGGGTACTCTATTGTGACGTTGAGAGTATGCTGAAAATAAATGGTGGCTTATGTGCTCCTTTTCAGGTTCTCAGGGGTATCAGACAATGTTGCTCCTTGTCTGGAATGTTGTATTCCTTGGCTATTGAGCCATTCCTTCAACAGATAAGAGGTCAATTAAGTGGTTTGTTTTTACCAGTTTGTAATAATAAAATTTGTTTGTCAGCCTATGCCGATGATATTGTGGTGATGATCAACAGACAAAGTGATGTGCAGATTTTACTTAATTGAATTGAAGAATTTAGACTGTTGTCTTCTGCAAAGGTCAATTGGAAAAAAAGTGATGCTTTATTGTTGGGACAATGGACTGATGGTAAACCTTGCCTTCCTGATGGGTTGTGTTGGGGGAATGGGGTATAACATATTTAGGAGTTTATCTAGGGGATGACAGTGTGTTACAAAAAAAATTGGGAGGGGCTGATGGAAAAAGTTAAGGGGCGATTGGATAAGTGGCAATGGTTATTACCGAATATGTCCTATAGGGGGTGAACTCTCATTGTCAACAACTTAGTGGCATCTTCACTTTGGCATAGATTGGCATGTGTAGACCCCTCACCACAGTTTTTAGCGGAAGTTCAAGCTGCTCTTGTGAATTTTTTTTGGGACAAACTACACTGGGTCCCACAGAGTGTATTATACCTCCCCAAAGATGAAGGTGGGCAAGGTTTGATTAATTTACAAAGTAGAATGGCTGCCTTTCGGTTACATTTTTTAAAAAGATTACTTGATGGTTCTACAGATTTCAGCTGGCGTGCTTCGAGCTGCACCATTTTGCACACTGTTGGGGGTTTCGGACTGGATAAATCCCTCTTTTTAATGGATCCAACCAAATCATTTACCTGCTTTCTATCGAAACCTTTTCAAGGTGTGGAGTTTTTTTTGTGTTCACAAGACTGAGAACTCATATTCTCTCCACTGGCTTTTGCAGGAACCACTGATACTTGGGGCTACTTGGGGTTCAGCACCATATTGCTCAAATCCGAGGATTTTACTTTGGGACATTTGTTGACTTTAACTGGGCCTCAATTTGAGAATGTGGATGTTGTATCCAAACATTTAGGAATTAGATCTGTTCGTTTATTAACTCGTTTTTTTATCAAACTTAAATCATGTTTTACAGTTGAAGAAGAAAATTTGTTAAGATACTTTTTTACAGGGGTTTGCACTCCTGATGTTGAAGATCCCTTTCCGTGTTTGATTATTCAACCCAATCTTGAAGAGGGTATAGGTTTTTTGCTGAAATCAGGTGAATCTTTGATTTTATATTTCTTGTCAAGTGAAGGAAAAAAACTGTATAGAGCCTGTGTTTTGCTTTTTAATAAGAAAATGTTAGAAAAAAGAACCGATACACCATGGCGTTCTGTTTTTAAACTAAAAAATGTTGTAAAACCTGAATGGAGATCATTATATAAGCCACCATTGTCTAAAAGGTTTGGTGAAATACAATGGAGAATTCTCCATGGTGCCATTGCTGTCAATTCTTTTATTTCGGTGCTGAATCCAGAAGTTAATTCTGCTTGCCCTTTCTGTCTTCAAAGGGAGACTGTTTTTCATGTTTTCATGCATTGTTTTAGATTAGAACCTTTGTTTATGAGATTAAAAGTATTGTTTTGTAGGTTTGATGAAACTTTTTGTATTGAGACTTTCATTTTGGGTTTTAAGTACTTTCAGAAAAAACGTTTCACCTGTCAATTGTTGAATTTAATTTTAGGGCAAGCAAAAATTACTATTTATATCAGCAGGAAAAACAGAGTGGAACAAAAGTGTAGCGATGATGTGAACGTGTGTTTTTTAACTTTGATAAAATCTAGAGTTTTGATTGATTTTCAGTTTTATAAAACTATGAGAGATCTTTCAACTTTTGAATTGATATGGTGCAGTCATGGTGCTTTGTGTGCAGTTTGTGAAGGTGTTTTTTTTGTTTTTTTTTTGTAATTTCATTATGTATTAATATCCTCTGTGTAATGTGTTAAATGTATTATATGGTCAGTTTATTGTGAAGAGATACTGTTTATTGTGAAGAGAAAATTGTACAAAATTTTTTTTTTTCAAAAATCAAAAAAATCTCTCTCTCTCTCTCTCTCTCTCTCTCTCTCTCTCTCTCTCTCTCTCTCTCTATCCCCCCCCCCTCTCTCTCTCTCTCTCTCTCTCTCTCTCTCTCTCTCTCTCTCTCTCTCTCTCTCTCTCTCTCTCTCAAAATTCAGTTTAACATTCAAGGGTGACACACACTGGAGCCACATCTCCAGCCCTAACCTCCCTTTATCCCTATAAATGTAAAGATGTCACGTACAATGGTACTGCAGTCACAGGCTGTCAGCTAAACTAAGACCACAGCCAGTTCACCGGGGAAAAAAGCTGGTTGTGATTTGCTTTGCATATCGGTTTAAGTGCTTTATCATCCAGTCCAGGTATATCAGGATAAAGTTAGTTCATTTTTGCAATATTTTAAATGCAAGGAAGCGCTGCTCTTGGTAGTTTCATGAATAAAACACCTCTTTACATTCAGTATCTTGCTGAGCATTTGTTATTTTCAGGAACACCAAACACATCCCCTTATCGGGATAATAAAAGAGAGTTGGATTTGAACTCGTCCTTTTGCAAATGCCGCAGATCTGCTGCTTGTCACAGTGTTTGAAGTTGGATTTTACAAGCTAGTGCTCCGCAAACAAAACCCAGACACACAACAAATCCACGGGATTCAGTAAAGGTCATTTCGAAGACCTTTGACCTTTAACACTTTTACTGTCATAGTATGAATCCAGTAATATTCACTGTCTGCATTATGAGGCATTTTTAATTCAAATTAAAACCAACTATAATTTGGCTTATCTATCTATCTATCTATCTATCTATCTATCTATCTATCTATCTATCTATCTATCTATATATCTATCTATCTATCTATCTATCATCTATCTTCCCTTTTCACCCATATGTCCCTGTATTGTCCCATCAATAAAAAAGGCCAAAAAATAAAATGTAGAATAAGAGATATTTCAAGTTATGTGTTTAGTAAGCATCATGTATTCAATTAAATAGACACAATGACCATGAAGAGTCAATGATTACAGCTTGTGATCGTAATGAATAAAACAGAAGGATAATATTGTTGACGTCGCATGCTCTACTACTAAAAAAAAAGACACATTTTCCTAATATTAATAGGTTAAGTCAATGTAATCAGTAAGTCGATGTTGTGCTGAAAATGTCGCTGTTTATGGTGTTTTGCTTTGTCCTTTTTCCTTTTTTTTTTTTTTTTTGATTTGGCTGTTAGTCTCCTGTAGTTCCCAGCAGGGAGATTGCTGTGGTCTCCAACATCCCTGCTCTCCATCTGTGCCTCTCCTCTGACCACATGGCTGTCTCCTCTGATTGAGAAAAATACACCTCCCAGGCTCCATCGTGAAGACTGGGCACACAGATAGATGGCCACTTATGCCCTGCTTAACTTCTGAATGCCTGTTAAATCAGTGCTCGAATCCGCTGACCACAGGAGTTGTGTTTGAATGTGCTGGAAATTGATTTTGACGTTGTGTGTACCAGGAGCAATATATGCCAAAAATAGCATGTCCTGATGCTGAAGATGACCAGTCATCAACGTATCCCAGAGGGACATTTTATTCCTCCGGGGTTGATGTTTCATAGCTTAACTTCATTTGAGCATGATCTTTGTTTTAGATGTTTCTCCTTAGAAGAAATGTGACCTTGGACCACAAAATCAGTCACATGGGTCAATTTTTTTAAATTGAGATTTATACATCATCTGAAAGTTGAATAAATAAGCATTACATTGATGTATGGTTTGTTAGGATAGGACAATATTTGGCTGAGATACAACTATTTGCAAATCTGGAATGTGTTTCAAAAATTGAAACATTGAGAAAATCGCCTTTAAAGTTGTCCATTTATGTTGGTGATTGTGCTGCATTCACTCACAAAAATAAACGTTTTATATATTTATGGTAGGAAATGTACAAAATATCCTAATGATTTTTGGCATAAAAGAAAATTCGATAATTTTGACCCATACAATGTATTGTTGGCTATTGACACAAATATACCTGTGCAACTTATGACTGGTTTTGTGACCCAGGGTCACAAATAGAAAATAGACACAAATGAGACGATTACTGACATAAAGTAGTATAATAGAGAGCTATAAAATGTGTGTGGATAGCATATTTTTAATGGGAGGATTTGACGAGAAATATTTGAGTCCATATTGAGATCTGTAACACTATACAGATACACTGTAGTTATGTGTGTGTGTGTGTGTGTGTGTTTTTAAGAAGTCTCTTTTGCTCTGCATTTATTTGATCAACAACAACAACAAGATTTTAAGTCTCTATTAGCTCTCCATTGAATCTCATAATGCGTTTCAGATGATTGCAAACAGCAAGATTTCATCAACCAATTTCAACAGATATACCTCACTAGCTGAACCAGCAAAAACCTGAGATCTAGAGCTGACATTTCTGCATCCTTTTGCTGTAATTTTGTCGCTTTTTCTTTTACTCTTCCGTTCTGCCTGTTTGTATCTTCACTCCTCATTCTCTTACCCAGATTAGACAGCACCTTGAGTTGATTCATCTCCGGCGTTGATGGGAAGGATCTGAGGATATGAGACGACACAGTTGGCAGTGATGTCAAGCTGGCTCTCCCTGCACTGGCAGACCAAATGCTGAAGCAACATGAGTGGGCTTCTGCTTGTTTCAAACTAGTGTTTGAGACACAAATGACTGTAAATATTTGCATATAGTCTATACACTAATCACTCATTTTTAGAACGGCGTGGGAGGTTTGTGCTCATGTCGATTTATAAATATTTGGTTGGTAAAGATGAAATACAAATTGTTATTGTTAAATTCCAGTGTAGTTCAGCTAAAAATGTTTTACATTTTCCGAATAAAATGTCAGCTTGTGTATCATTGGTGTCACAGTCACCTGTTCGTCACCGTCTTCACTACATGTCCCATCATCCTCTCCGGCTCACACCTCACTTCATTACTCGCACCTGTCAGCAATCATTGTTGGGTTATATTGTTTCATTGTATTTTTTTTTTTTTTTTCTACTTTAGTTTTAGTAATCATCAACATGTGAATATGGTTTTAGTTAATAACCCTGGAAAAACCCATTAAAAAAAAAAAAAAAAAAAAACTCAAAGCTACATGCCACAAAGCTACAATATTGTGGGAGGTTGCCAAGGTGTTGCTATGTGGTCTTCTCAGTGGATGACAGCATGTTTATAGGTGTCCTAGATGGTTGCTAGATGCTTGTCAAAATTAAAATTAACAATTTATTAGTAGCTCAGGTTCCTCTTTAATGTAAGTCTATGGCCCTGTTTACAACAGGTATTAAGATGCATTGGTAGTGGACGATGCTAAATATAGGTGTAAATGTCACCGGTGCAGGCCGGGGCGGACTCGGATGACCAGCCGCCCCTGACTCCAGACACCACCGTGAGGAGCCGACACCACAGGCACGCAACAGATGGACAGAGGAGGAGGCAAGTAATTGAGTTCACAAGTAACAATCTTTATTGGATAACAATCAACTTGAGAAAGGAATAAGCAACTCTTTTCTTTTAGGGCTATTTGACCGGAGCAGCCGCTGGATCGATTCTTCACAGTCTTCGGGACCCAATGGTGTACTAGTGGCTGGGAAGGCTTACTTCACAGCGTTGCTGCACATCTGCAAGACTCAGACAGTAAGTAACAGGTAATGTATTCTTCTCAGTATCAGATACGTCGTCGGGCACAATGGTGGGACAGTGACTCTAAAAGCTTACTTCACAGCGTTGCTGCACATCTGCAGGTCTCGGACGGTAGGTAACAGGTAATGTTTCTTCGTCCAACAGCAGATTCTCTTATCAGGACATGAAAGGGAAATTGTGACTTTAAAACTCACTTCACAGCGTTGCTGTAGTCTTCAGGATTCTTCCCTCAGCATCAAACACTTTCATCAGACATTAGCGAGAGACTCAATAGGCAGCTTTACCAGCGATGTTGTACATCTTCAGAGCTCCATCAGTAAGTAGAACGGTTCAGACTTTTCCACAGCCATACGGTTCTTCACGAGACTTGTAATTTCAGAGAGAGAGAGGGTTAACAGGAGCCTTCAATGAGGGATTACTTCACGACAACACTCAGTGGAAGAGAGGATAACACAAAGCATTACTTCACCAGTTCAGTTGTATCGTTCTGGAATTTGGATGGGGACAAGTAGATCATTTCACAAGAATGAAAGCAGGCGTTGGGAGACTCTTCTCAGCATAGCACACAGCACTCGTGTTCACTACAAATCCACAGCATTTATTCGACGTGCATCAGGTAAGGCAAACAACTGCAAATCACTCACACAGTAGGGCTGATCAGAAGCCTCGCTTCATCCATGCATTTCAACGGGAATATTCAACTCTCAATTCCTCTCCAATGTATCTGAAACAGATGTCCTCCTCAACAGTAAATTTCACATTCACAGTCTTTTCTTCAAGCTTTACATTTGATTCAATGACGAAATTAATTCACTTATCTTTCTTCCTTCCTCTTCCAGCGCAGATCCAAGCAGCAGTTCAATCCAGTAGTATTCCACAAGCAGTTCTTAACGACAGACTCCAATGACAGTTCTTCACTTACACAAATTTCCAGGATCACAGCATCAAATGTAAGCACTCAAACAGGAGATCTTCTACCCCAAAACACAACGACAGAGACCCAGCCAAACAACTGATCAACTGAACACCAATTGACTTTTACCAGTTCCAACCTCGACTTCAACTCGACTCTGAATGGCTCTTTTATCCTCCTCTTGTGAAGCGGAAGCCTGTGCAAACACCGCTCCTCTCTCCTTCACACCTGTCGTGCATCGGCGGTAATTAGTTTGGACAATATCTCCGCTGCACCCGGAACCGGAGTGAGGCGTTACACCAAAATAATTCCCCTCGGGGAACATGGAAAGAAAACAAAGGTTCCGCTTTTCCCAGCATTTTGTCACCCGTGACATCAACGGGGTCTAAAACATTTTGAGCTTGTCCACTTTTGACCACTTCCAGAGATAGTTGAAAACACATTCGTTTGGATTGCTTTCGTAGAGTAAACGCTCATGTGGTCGAATGCATTCGAACAGAAACAACAGACAGTCTACTCTCCGTCAACTGACCTAACTCGTAAACATTATAGCGCGCCAGATGGGATTTAAACTTTTTCAGCAGAAAAACCCAAGTTTGGTTTTCAGAGATAAAAAAAAAAACGTACCAAACACAATGTCCTCTCACCATTCCTGATTTCTAACACACACTCACAGCGTTCGGCTGGTCTTGTGGCTGTCAGAACAGAAACGAATGCTGATGCTCTCCATATGTTTTTCCGTCGTCTCCGGTTGTGTTCACATGTAATTTGCGAAAGCTTATTTTGTCCATTACATAGAAAGATCTGAAAAAGCTAGGTGCACTTTGCGGGTGGGATGGGTGGGACATGTCCCCACCACTTTTTGCTAAGGTCGATATTGTCCCCACCACTTTTGAAACATCTCGCAGCACGAATGTACCAATACAAATAAATAAAACATCTAAAACATAAATTAGAGGCGATCTAGCGCTGAAATGTGTTGTTTTTGAAATCAAGTGATCAAAGTGCTCGTAGCCGCTGCGATCAGTGGCGCGGATACTGGCGCAGATACTTGGACATGCGTTTAATCCGTTGTGGAGACTCTCTATTCATTCCGATGAATTTACAAAACAAAATGCACACAAATGTGTCCCTACCTGATGTAAAACCACTGATAAACATAATCGGTTGATTGATGAGAAAAAAAAAAGGATTAGTGCAGATTAGAAGTTCTGCCATTGGACCATTTAAATACACACTTAAAATAGTCGGATCTATGTATTTATTCACGTGAAAATTCTCGCCACTAACAACATACACTCACCTAAAGGATTATTAGGAACACCATACTAATACTGTGTTTGACCCCCTTTCGCCTTCAGAACTGCCTTAATTCTATGTGGCATTGATTCAACAAGGTGCTGAAAGCATTCTTTAGAAATGTTGGCCCATATTGATAGGATAGCATCTTGCAGTTGATGGAGATTTGTGGGATGCACATCCAGGGCACGAAGCTCCCGTTACACCACATCCCAAAGATGCTCTATTGGGTTGAGATCTGGTGACTGTGGGGGCCATTTTAGTACAGTGAACTCATTGTCATGTTCAAGAAACCAATTTGAAATGATTCGAGCTTTGTGACATAGTGCTTTATCCTGCTGGAAGTAGCCATCAGAGGATGGGTACATGGTGGTCATAAAGGGATGGACATGGTCAGAAACAATGCTCAGGTAGGCCGTGGCATTTAAACGATGACCATACCTTGCTGCATACCTCGGTTGTAACGAGTGGTTATTTCAGTCAAAGTTGCTCTTCTATCAGCTTGAATCAGTCGGCCCATTCTCCTCTGACCTCTAGCATCAACAAGGCATTTTCGCCCACAGGACTGCCGCATACTGGATGTTTTTCCCTTTTCACACCATTATTTGTAAACCCTAGAAATGGTTGTGCGTGAAAATCCCAGTAACTGAGCAGATTGTGAAATACCCAGACCGGCCTGTCTGGCACCAACAACCATGCCACGCTCAAAATTGCTTAAATCACCTTTCTTTCCCATTCTGACATTCAGTTTGGAGTTCAGGAGATTGTCTTGACCAGGACCACACCCCTAAATGCATTGAAGCAACTGCCATGTGATTGGTTGATTAGATAATTGCATTAATGAGAAATTGAACAGGTGTTCCTAATAATCCTTTAGGTGAGTGTATATTAGACCTCATTAAACGACCAATTAAAATCAATGTACTATTTAAATCGATTGCTGGACATCGTAATGTTATTGTACATACATATGATTTATGATTTAGCATTGTGTTAGCATTAGCAACGCCCTCCCACCCACTTTTAAAAACAAAGTTACGCCACTGGAAAAAGCCCATACTGTACATTTACTCACCCATAAACCCTCCCCTCGAAGAAATCAGGACAGAAATGGTTTAAACACCGGATTAAAACACCAGGTGTAAACGGGTATGTGTCTGCCTCGTCCACTTGTGATGCAATCGAACAAAATGACTCTTAGCAGGTGTAAACAGGGCCTAAGAGATTTCTTTGCCGCTTTATTGCCTGCTGGATGAAAATTGTTAGTCTGATCCTTTGGTAAAGCAATAGCTGTCCTCTGCATTTCAACAAGTTTAATAATTAGGGTTTGGAGCAGTGCAAGTCCCTAACCATACGGATGAGGAATAGTAATAGCGAATCTTGCCTTAGCAAGCACCACTAATTACTATTTGTAATATTGAGTTGCTGTCAAATTCAGCAACCTTTTGGATGTATCAACATCTCAATCACATGCAAAGGAAGCTTCCCAAGCTGTGTAGCACGCAGAGATACCAGATGTATCTCGAGTCCGTGCCTGGCCCCGTGCCCGAGGTCTTTGGAGTCAAACTTCTATGGTACTTTTCTCTTTCTCCTTTAGAGTGCTTTAGGTGAACTTGTAAACATGTGCACGCTTGTTAAGTTGTTCATACTTAAATAGTTTACATGTTAGATGCAGTGTTAATTTATCACTGAAATACTAGTAGCTCTTTCTTAAATGTTTTGAATGAGTTTTTTATTTTTGTTTTTCACTTTTGTTGGGTGTTTTTGTCCGTCCTATTTATTTATTTATTTATTTATTTTATAATATGTCTACATAGTTGTTATTAATTTTTATTTCAGTTTTAGTTTGAGTTATTTTAGTACATCAAGTTATAAAACAAATCTGTTTTATTTTTTTTATTTTTTTTTATTTTTGTTAACATTTGTATTTCAAATAACAGTAATGTTATTTTGTTTCTTATGGTTTTAGTTTTTGTTAACTGTAATAACCCTGGTTAGATACGTTGAATGTTTATGTGTCCAAATTATTTGTGGATTCAGGATTTATTCATGAATTTGTGATACAAAGTGCTGTTATTTTGTTGTTTGGTTATATACTTTCAACATTTTCAATCTCTGACGGAGATGGGAAAAAAAAATAAGAGTAAGGGTCTAGAGTCATTTCACAGTATGTATCGCTGCGTATAAAAAGCCATATTCTAAACTTGATGACTGTCTTTCTGAGTGGAAGTAAATTCATGGAAAGAGAGTCCCCTGAAAAGGATTTGGTCTTCATTTGGCTAGGGTAAGCAGTGAGATATGGCAAGGTTGACTGGGTCTCAAATTGTATGCATCAGTCTCATAAAGGAAGGGAAATTGTGTTGGTTTCTTTCTTGATATGCAGAGAGGTGAATGGCAGAGGAAGAGGAGGAGGTCATGAAAGCTTCATCCTCTCTGCTTTTCTACCGGACGTGCAAGATTTTCAGTGACTGTTTGTGCCGTGGTTGTCTGGTATATCCCATTTTTTTAAGCATGACAAACTTTGGTTTATTGTAAGTACAGTACAAAGTACTGTAATGCTGACTGTATTACATTCAACCATTAAATAGATTAATTTAATGTATTGGAAATATTAATTGATCAATAGCTACAAAATAAACACTGGTCTAAAACTATTTGATTTTATTTTTTTTATTTTTTTTGTTTTGTTTTATTTTATTTATTTGATTTTATTTGATTTGATTTGATTTTATTTATAGAAGTTTATTTAATGTTTATTGCTATAAAATACAAATTCAGTCAAGCAGGGGTTTTACAAAAATGTTAAACATTTTATTACATTTATTTTTAATTTATTTTTAGGGCTGTCAAAAGATTAATCGCGATTAATCGCATCCAAAATAAAAGTTTGTTTTTAATAATATATGTGTGTGTACTGTGTATAATTAAATTTGTATATATAAATACACACACATGCATGTATATATTTAAGAAAAATGTGTTATTTATATAAAAAATTATATTTATATATAATATAAACTATATAAATATATATACAGTATATGTATGCAAATATTTCTTAAATATATACATGCATGTGTGTGTATTTATATATACAAAATAATTATACACAGTACACACACATATATTATGTAAACACAAACTTTTATTTTGGATGCGATTAATCACGATTAATCTTTTGACAGCCCTATTTATTTTATTTTGTTTTATTTTATTTTATTTTGTTTTATAAAGTACAGTCCTCATATAATACAAATTGAAAGACAAAAAACAAACAAAAAAAATTATATATATATATATATATATATATATATATATATATATATATATATATATATATATACTGTATATAGATAGATAGATAGATAGATAGATAGATAGATACACACACACAGTATATATTAGATTTAAGCTTTCAGTGGCCATTTGTTGTAAGAGAAAACACATTTTTAATAGTTTGTATACCATATGCCACATATTTCTATCTCCATCTTTGCCTTTCTTCACTGGAATTTTTTTTTTTTTTTTTTTTTTTTTTTTTTGGTTTTAAGTAAGTTTGTGTTGTGGTTGTCTAGTATAAAGTATTATTCCAAAAGATAAAAAAAAAAAAAAAAGAATAAACGTTGGGTTGCTTTGAGCCTTTAGAATAGTAAACAATGCTCTAGAGGAAGACAAGTATGAAAGCATATCTGGGGGATCAATTCACCCTCATTAATGGTCCCATTTCTGCTTCCACGCTTGTCAGGCCTTTTGAAGCCTGTTGTCTCTCAGGCCAAGCACTGAACAAAGCCGCAAGCTTTATCCATGGTTGTAGAAATAAGAAGCAACTTCTGTTTCATGCTCTCTCTCATGCAGCCAAACACACTCTCGCTAATTAAAGCTGTCAGGACTACTGATAAAAGTACATCACGCAGAAATGTCCCAATGTTTTAACAACAACAGCCATTAACTGCTCCACACGTCCCGAAATCTTAGTGATAAAAGAGAAGTCAGACACACAAGGAGGAGAATCATGATTTACCAGTACAAAGGAAGTTACCTTGCGGGGCATGATGTGAGCATCTGCGAAAATGACGACCTTCATGCGTTTGATCACGTTGCGGAAAATACGGCTGAGCCAAAAGTTGCTGCAACGCAGTGGTATTAATCACAATCGCTGATTGGTGTTCTTTACAAGGGCTTTCTGGAATGCAATCAATTCCGCTAAATCCTGTAAATGGTACCTTAATTGTTGCCCAACAGATATTTCTGAGGGGCTTAACATGAATTGCTCAGATTAATGTAATTTAGTTATTTGCATGAGGTCTGTAGCTGTGCAATAATTATTTCAAATATTCACTGGAATGGGTGTTAACTTACTGAGTGGTGTGAGTAAAGGGATAGTTCACCCAAAAATTATAATCTTGTCTTTATTTACTCATGTTGTCCCCAACTTGTATGGTTATCTTTCACAGAATACAAAAGGAGATGTTAGGCAGAATGTCAAGATGCATTTTGCCAGGTTTGACATCAGAGACCAAACATCACTGGTTATTGCATCATTTTTGCAACCAAGAATGAATATGCGAAAGGGTTTGAAAAGATATGAGGTAAATATAACTGTTGTGTTCCGTTCCATTTATAATTGAGAATGACTTTTAAATCACACCTTTATTCCTGCATTTGCATTGAGTTTATCTAGATATATAAACAGATGGATGTGCGGACGGATGGATGGATGGATGGATGGATGGATGGATGGATGAATGGATGGATTGATTGATTGATTGATGGATGATAAATGGATGGATCTTTCTTCATTCCAGTTATTCCAGTTTCTTGAAAAGTTTTTGAAGAACATATTTGTTCTTGTTATCTAATTGTATGGCAGTTATTGCCAAAAAAAAAAAAAAAAAAAAAATGCCGTAGTTATAAAATTGAATACGACTTTACAATTTGACTCTTTTTGTGTTGTTGTTACTGAATTTCGAATTCAGCCAAAAGTCCCATTGAGCAAAATCATGTCCGATTAACATTATGGTGTCGCTTCAGGATACTCGTGAACAAAACTTCAGATTCAATCAGATTAAGAGTTGTGCAAACTGCTGTCCTGGAAGAAAGGAACACATACACAAGCTTTCAATTGTACCTTAATTGGAAAATGTCACAGAGCGCTGAAGAATCCTGGCATGGGTTTGACACACAGCGAGGAAATCTGATAACTTTACTAGAGCGCAGTTAAATCATTAAGCCGAGCTTTCGCCGTGATGGAAGAGCTCTCCTCTGAAGCTGTTAAGCAAAGCTCTATTACTTTCCTTTAGCGGCAGAAAACTGGGCAAATTTGATCTGTGAGATTACAATCCCTGCTACTAGATCATGTAGAGCTCATTGGAAGAGAGGTCCACGAAGACCAAAATGCATTACTCACCAGGAACGCCTATCAATTCCCGCCTGCTGTAGGTCACTTAGATTAGATCAGTCGACCGTTGTTGGGATTGGAGCCGGACGGGTAGGTCAGGAGAATGTACAACAAGGCTAGCTTTAAATGACTGTTTGAATGGGTGGGATTTATCACGGCTCCCAGAGGACACTTAATGATGTCCTGGACTACAGACGGTGTCACTGAGTCTCTGGCTGCGTTTACACTTGCCATTAATATGCGACCTGTATCCGGATGTTGTTCACATACACATTGAAAAGACAAGTGTAAACGCGCTTCGGAATGTTATCCGATCAGTGTGTCCAGGTTCGGAGATAGTCGAGGACGCATTGTGATCGGATCTCAGTGTAATGTAAACGCAATCCAGCCAACGTGTCTGCATTCACAGGTGGACATCACACAATTATACCACCAAATCACCAAATATACTGAAATGTTGTAGAACCATTCATTTTCTCTAAAGAACACACATTTTTCCCACCACAGCTGGCAACGTTCTCGGATAAGTTTATCTGTACCGTTTCCATTAAGGAATCTATACGGATTATTAGTACTTGCAGCCTCTTCATCCTCCTCATTTTGTGAGATTTGTAAAATGTACCCCGACTGAAAAATGAAGCCTAGCGCAAGTTCTGCCAGGAAGACTCAATCGTTCACGTCATGTATTACCTTCTCATCTATCCAATCATATCCTAATAGCCAGTATAAAAGGGTGGTACTTACACATGTCTGAGTTCCCAGATGCTGTCGCTTCAACCACCTCCATCCTCCCGATCCACCACCAAGACGGGACTTTTCCTTCATCTCCCTAACATTCTATGCTGGGTCCTCCCCTCCATCCTCCCCATCACCTCCAGACGGGCTCTCCCCTCTACCCTGCAGACGCCAGGATGTCCTCTCCTCCTTCCACCCCACCACCACCAGATGGCCCCCTTCCTTACTTCGCAGGGGGTGAGCTGCGCCCCTGCCTTCGTCTTCAGGCAGGATATGCAGATTCCGTACCCTCGGAATGCGAGTTACGGACGGGGCCTACGCCAAAGAATTTGATTGTTTGCTGAGCTCTTAAATAAATGTTCATTGTCACAGTATTAATTCTCCCGAGTCTTTCTGGTAGAACTGTTTTTAAAGGGGTGGTATAATGCCCTTGTCACAAGAAGTAAAATAAGTCAAATACCCAGAGTGTGTGTGTGAAGTTTTAGCTCAAAATACCCCACAGACATGTTTATGTAGCATGTTAAAGGCCTTTTTGAGGGTTAGCAAAACCACACCGTTTTTGTGTCTGTTCCTTTAAATGCAAATGAGCTGCTGCTCCCGGCACGGAGGGCGGAGCTTCAAGAGCTTGTGTCCTTTTACCTCACACAGACATGCACTGAAAATTTCAAAAACTTTATGTTGAAACCGGAGTCAGAAAGATGGAGAGACTCAAGAAGAAGTGACAACATGTAGACAACATTTCTGAATGGTTAGTTGATGAATTTATGTAGCTGATGTGTAGTTATCTTCTAGTCATTGATTATCATATTCTGTCTTGATAATCTATAAATCGTGTTCAGGGGGCGGGGTTTATGCAAATTTTAGGGTTGGTGATGTCACTAACCCGGGAGGAAGCTCGTGTAGTCTCTACCAGCCGTTTGTTGTAGTCCTTAAAAAGCAATTTCTTTAAAAGCAAATATCTCCCTTTGCTTTGAACTTTGAGCATTGTAAGCAGATGTTGTTTATGCTCAAACAGCAACATTACACACTAACTAAAGTTAGAAAGGTGAAATCAGCCAGCCCTTTAAAGGGGGGGGTGAAATGCTATTTCATGCATACTGAGTTTTTTACACTGGTAAAGAGTTGGATTCCCATGCTAAACATGGACAAAGTTTCAAAAACTAAGTTGTACGTTTGAAGGAGTATTTTTGTTCCAAAAATACTCCTTCCGGTTTGTCACAAGTTTCGGAAAGTTTTTTTCGAGTATGGCTCTGTCTTATGTAAGATAGGGCGGAATTTCCTTATATGGGTCCTAAGGGCACTTCTCCGGTAAGATCGCGGCCGCGCGCGCACTCGTAGACCAGAGCAAGAGAGTGAAAGCAGTTCGCCATCAAAGCGCCCTGCCCGGCTTTTGGGAAGTCAATGTCACCAAAGAAGTGTGTTTTTGGTTGCCAGGGCAAGACAACCCTGCACAGATTCCCAAAGAACCCAGCGTTAAGGGACCAGTGGATGGAGTTTGTTTTCCTGAGCATAAACGGAGTTGTGTAAGACTGTTGTTCCCTGCATTTCGACGATGATTGTTTTATAAACAAAGCCCAGATCTACGGATTTGCAGATCGTCTAATGCTTAAGGATCGAGCAGTCACAATGATAAAGGTTCGCGGTCGTGCGTTGGAACCGGACGGTGAGTAAAACTGTTTGTTGAACAAATGTCTCTGTGTGTTGTCACTAGCTTGGCGCGTTAGCACAGCTAAGCTTCGCCCACACGGCCCGCCCCCAGCCGCTCGGTTTTTTTCCGGAAAGACTCGGTACAGCCTATCTTTCTGTTAAAAATGTAATAAAACAAAATACTTTTTGGAGATATGAAGGATGCAATATTACTCTATAGGTACTCAAGATTGACAGGAGATTGAGTGAAAATGAGCATTTCACCCCCCCTTTAAAAGAAAACCCACCACTTCAGGTCGACTTTGCACCGGAGTCATCCTTTTTTTTTTGTCTTTTTTTTTTTTCCGATCTGTTATCCAGATACAGAAGCCACTTGATGAGGACAGGTGTAAACGCACCGTCTGAAGGTCTAGAGTTCAGGAAAGATAAATCAGGGTCCATTAGGAGGATTTAAGATTTACTGAGACTTATACCTCTTGTAAAAAATAAAAAAATAAAGTTTGTAATGGAGTATATAGGCCAATTTCCCCCAAGAAATATCTAAAAACCCTTGAAACAACATATATTTACTTGTGATGCAACACTTCATCAAATATTAAGACTTTGAGAATGTATCTATACTATTCAGTGTGGATTTTCTGCATTGGCGTTTTTTAAAAAAATATATATTTTTCACTTTCAATTTCTCTGAAATCAAGGCTTAATAAATTACCCAGGATTGCTTTTTAAAATAATCCATCTCTTTCAAGTAGTTATGGATATTTGTATATATACTAAAAATAAATCTATAATTATAAATGTATAATAAAACAAGTAATATATATAGAGAGGTTTTTTTTTAGGCCAGAGTGATGGGCTACATGTTGCTTTTGTGGATGGAGGACTAGCTTGACCAGCTTGGTCATTCTGGGTGACGAGCCAAAAACTGCATGACGGTGCTCAAAACATGCATCATACTGGTGAATTAGATGGTAATTTCAGATGTTCATCAAGCCGAACCAGCCAAAATCTCATCAGAAATTGGAAAAATTCAAGGTTGCTTTATTATTGCAAGCAGGGTTATTATAGTTTGTATTCCTAATTTATTTTTTTCCTAATTTAATTAATTCTACTTCTTCTTTATATATATATATATATATATATATATATATATATATATATATTAGGGTTGTCAAAGTTCTAACTCGTATCCTTGAACAGTTTAATCATGTTAAATTTGTCAGCATGGAAGATTTTTTTTTTTTGTAATAAAAAAAATCAGTAAAATCAGTAATGTTGTGAAATATTATTACAATATAAAATAACTGTTTTATATTGTAATATATTTTCAAATGTAATGTATGTGTTTAAAACTGAATTTTCAGCATCATTACTCCAGTCTTCAGTGTCACATGATCCTTCAGAAATCATTCTAATATGCTGATGTGCTGCTCAAGAAACATTTATGATTATTACCAATGTTGAAAACAGTTGTGCTGCTTCATATTTAATCAAGTTGACCAAGATTTGATTAATAAAATGGGTTTTCATAAAATTCGTTAGTCACCTTTAAATCATCCTTGTTGAATAAAAGTATGAATTTCTACAAAATAAAATACAAATCTTACAGACCCCTATATCTTGAATGGTAGTGTAACATTTACTATAATTAAAATGAATTTGTTGCCATTTTAATTTTATTTCATTTAGTTTTGGAGTCATAAAAATGCTTTTTACTTTATTTTAAGTTTTTCTCACGTATGTTTTTCTGTTAGTTTCAATTAATGATGACTACACTGCCGGTCTTGCGTTATCCAATCAGAACAGGAGTCTTCTGCTCGGATTTCATTAATCTCTATATAAAATTCATAAAGCTCTGTGTTCATGCTGTGATGTTAATTTCTTTAGCCAGTAGGTTCGGATCATATCTGGTTCTCCGTGATATCCAGGTCGTCATCTTTGTACTCCACTTTCCGGTTTCCATTCTGGGAAGTTTATTTATTAATTTATTCCTTTCAGCCGCTAAGCACTGGTGTTATATGTTGAGCCATGGCCTTCAGAGAATACTGTTATCTGCTCTCTTGTGTGTTATGTTAGCATTAGCCTCCTGGGCCCTATGGCCAAATGATAATGTGCTTTCTCTCTCGCCACAGTCGTCGCATCTCCGCACCCTATGATGAACAGCTTAAGGTCAAAGCGCCAAATTAGCGGGTCCCATTATTCTCCAGACAGTAATGGCGCCTTTATGAAAGCAGTGATATGTAATCTTTCACAAAGCTCCTAAAGATTGCATACTTAGAGCGGTTTACTCTGGAGATGAATAATGCCGCACCGCCCCCATATCACTCATTAATTGTTTGGAGGATAAATGGGAAAACCTAAAGAGATGGCCCTTTTAGTAGGGTTAGTGGCTTCATTTGTTCCTGACTAGAAGAGAGGCTTATCTCGAAGACTTTGAGATATTGAGGAGCTACAGAAGCGAATTGGATTTAGAAGTGGGAAAAGGACACGACGCGATCTGTTTTTTACTAGTTATTAAACAGACCTGATAAATAACTTCCCAAATGTCATGACATATTAGAAGAATTTGGGGTGTTAGTTTGGGTTGCAGATAGGGCTGATCTTTGTAAGCACTTTCTTTTGCTGAATTGTCCATCAAATGAATATTCTTCATGCCTCCAAGTGCATTACTTGTTGAAGGTTTTATTACTTTATTATAGGCTGCACTTACTTTATTGAAATATAATATACCTTTCCAATTTGAAAAGAATAATTCAGTCAGAAATGAAAATTCTGACATTTATTCATCTCCCTGATGTTTCAAACCTGTATAATTGTCATTCCATCCTATGAGAAATCCTAAAGAATTGTCATGCTGTTCCTTCCATTACAATGCAGCAAATCTCATTTGCATATTCACAAGCTTCATTCTTGATGAAGTGTGAGAGTAGCAAAAATGATGTAAGAATTGTAAAGTTTGATTTAACGATTTTGAATTTGTATGAGCCCTCTGGAGTCTGAGGTGTATTTGGGCCCATGTGTTGATGTGCCCTGACATTTGTGCAGAAACATTTGTATGGCTTAAGTCTGGTTACACTGTATGCTACAGTAATATGTGAGCAGCATGTATGTACAACTTATGCATGTATGACTATAAATGACAGAGTATTTTAAAGAGGAGCTATTATGTTTTTTTGTTTTGTTTTTTCATGTTGAACTTTCTTTAGTGTGCAATGTTGCTGTTTGAGCGTGAAAAAGCTCTGCAAAGTTACAAAGTCCCTCCAGCAGGAGTTATTCTCTATATCAGTGTCAGTGTTTCTGAACTCCCTGAAACGCCTCCATTTTAGTCTTGAGTTTTCCTCCGGGAATGAACACGTCACAATATTCCTCATGTAAATAATTCATACGCAGAATAAAGGAGCCTGGTTGAGTTAGAAACTTGCAGTTATAATTCGAGGCGGGGCATTTCCCAAAAATACTCTAAGCGCTTGATCAATCACAACACACTGGTCCAGCTGACCAATCAGAGCGCATTGTGCTTATTAGAAAAGGGGTTTCATATACACAGGAACAGAATGTTACTGACAGACTGGGAAGAAAGGAGCTGCAACAATGTAAAATATGTGAAAAATAATGTATTTTGAACATTCAAGCATGAACTGGACCCCAAAATTAAGACTTTGTAAAAGGCCATAATATGGCCTCATTAAGTTCTTTCCGCTGTTATTAGGAAAAATGGCAATAGTGCCGCTGCCTACATTGACTTCAGTGGGTTAAATAAATCATTCACTCAAAAATGAATATTCTGACATTTATTCATCCTTGTGCTGTTCCTTCCATCTGTTTTTATCTCATTTAGATACAGTCCATAGCTCAGTAGATAAAAACACATTTTAATAGAACCGTAAAAAGGGTATAATTAAAGTTTGCAAAGTGGTAAATTAGAACATAAATCATTTTAATGCTTTGAGGATTATTTTACCTTATCAAAATTGGCAAGTTTTATTTATTTAGTGAAAACAGTTAAATATACAGTGTTTCAATTAAAATCTATAAGACAATATTTACTGGATGGATGGATGGATGGATGGATGGATGGATGGATGGATGGATGGATGGATGGATGGGTCGATGGGTGGGTGGGTGGATGGATGAATGGATGGATGGATGGATGGATGGATGGATGGATTATGTTGAAAATATTACAGTGATGTCACAGGCAAGCTGAAAAGCTTAAGATATTCTTTGACAGGTATATTGGAAATTAACTGAATTGCAAGAATATCAGTAAACTGGGCAGAAATGTCTTTGCGGAAGGTTTGCAAAAAGTTTTCACTCTGGGGTCTATAGTTCATTCCTCTTGTGACTGGAGCTTTTATAGCCTAAGGTCAGAGAAATACATATATTTATCTAGTCCACAGATATAAAATCACAAGTTTATTGAACAGAAGGGGAATAAACATAATCTCATGTTTATTGTAAGAAATGTTTATTTTATGTTTTGGTAGTACAAATCTGCTAGAAATGGCTTTGACCTTTTAAAATAGTAACTTGCACTGATAAACGCTGTGGAGAGATCGAGGCTCTGTCTGGATGTTTTATGCAACATGAAGATCTGGAAGGTGAGGCAAGGAAGAGCGTGCATACAGAAAAAATAATTACTCATTTCTATTTCTACACTCAACCAAATGGTGGTCATAGCGTTAAATTATATGCCTGTTTTTTTGTAATTATCACATAGTTTTACGTTCCATTATTCTAACAGATGGGACCCATTTGTGTGCAATACCAATCGAATGCACAGATGAATTTTTGAGAAAGGGGGCAATTAGCAGGCTAATTAGGAGGAAACAGTGAACATGTTAATCAGTGGGGGAATTTAATTCCATCCCATCAGAGGAAAACAATCACGTAAGAAGAACACATTTATTGGAGGTCAAATATTATGTGAATGTTACGAGTCAAGCATAACAAAAACTTTAAATGTGCCTTTATGCTTATTGTTTCCAACTGCTATTTGTTTATAGAGATTAAATAACAACAGGCTCTGGAAATATGGAGATATAGTACACTGATTCTTAAAGACTGGGACAATAAAGCAAAACTAAATAGATATCAGGATTGTGGATTTATCTGTTCGATATGTCCTTGTGTTTGTGTGCAACCTCTCGCTTCGATTGTTTCAAAAATGTTTATAATAAAATAATTAGTTATAAATAATCTGGAGTGCATAAATGAATTGAGACTACAGGACGGTTTCAGCAATCATAAAATAGAAAGCATTTATTTATCAATGGTTTGCATATCACACATGCATTACTAACTACTTATAGAAAATGATCTAAAAAACACAAATGATTTATTTAAAAGTTATGTGATGAAGTGGATATAACATGTTTTGAATGATAATTCAATTTCAATAAAATAAAGAGAAAATCAAATTTGTGCATTTGTGTTAAGACCATTCTAGTGATCATATATGATTCATTTCATTGTGAATAAAACCGCGCTAACCTAAACTGAATCGCATTGAATTGAATACAACACTCTATATACAGGATAGGATCTATATGAATGAAATTCATTCAGCTATGTGTGAATTCATCTGCATTTTCCAACAGCTTGGACCGTGACTACATGAGAAAAACCTGAACTGTTGAAGGACCCGAATACAACACATGTTCTGAATCCATTTGAAATGCTGCACGCTCAAGGCCTCTCGTGGAGAAGTCTTCAAAGTTCATGGTGTAGAAGCATTTCTTCGGCTTCCTTCTTCATATTTCCGTTTGATATTTCATTCACGCTGTGTCACGCACGTCAACCTCGGCTCTTCGCTTCTGAAAGCACAAATGTAGCAATGCAGCGTCGTGCGGTGCTATAGAGTAAAAGGCCAACTTTGTTCCCCTTTGACAGTAATTTGGGGGTTGACATGTTGGGTCAGGTACAAGTCTATTTATGATCCCCCCAACATGCTTCAGAGGTCTAATAGGAAGCTCTGCTGGTTTCTATGGCTCGTCATGATCCGCAGAACAAGCCTCTGGTCAAAGCTGCGACCGCTGCCTGATAGTCTGCGGAGGAATAATCGATGGCAGGCCTGTTTCCGCAACACCACGCCTGACGTTGTGTCAAAGAGAATAGCTCATATCTCTGATCCACAAGTGATCTACAGCACACCGTAGACGTATGCGCCAGATTCGATTTGATTTCAGACACAGTTGAGCTTGTGGGTGGCACTGCTTTATTTTAATGCTGGCCAAATGCTTGTTGGAGACAGAATTAACAGTGTTGTTGTTTTGTTCACTGAACATATTGCATTGTCTTTGGACGGACAATAATTCAGGGGTAAAGCGATGGGTTTTTGTGCCAAGACAAGCACGCAGATAGAAAAACCTACAAGTCTCATTCTGCATTGTTAAACATTCTATCTATCTATCTATCTATCTATCTATCTATCTATCTATCTATCTATCTATCTATCTATCTATGCACTGCAATTGTATTTATTTATGCACTGCATTTTATTTATTTATGTATTTATTGCAATGAAATGCAATTTATTTTGACCTATTTGAACATCTTTATTTAAATCTAGATCATAACTGAATTCCAGTCAATAAAGTAACAGTAATAGTGGCTGACAAAATGTAGCATATGAATGTTTGAAATATTTCTTTTTTTCAACAGTAGGCAATATTCCAGATATTCTGCAGAGTAAGCTTGTATTTCATTCCGAACATTACACACCATTCTGCCCTCTAAAGGCACATGATTTCACCTGTGGTTTGAGATGATGTTGAATCCTTCCTTTCATTTTCCTCTCTCTTTAGTCAAGTCAGAGTGTGTTATTGAGCTCTGACACTGAAGCAGTGTTCTGCTGTCGTCTGCATGCAAATAAAGCTCAGGAGTGTTTGGAATGAAGTTTAAAACAGTCAATCTTCAACATCATGAGTGAAATTATTGGTACAGTCTCCATGTTTTGTGTTGTTTTTAATTCAGAACAGTAGAGCCATTTCAGATCACAACTTTCCTATACCGATTCCAAGGGTGGACGCAATTCCAGTTCGAGTCGTCCTCCACCTTGGAAAGTGTTTCGTTTGTGTGCCTGAAAATTACCAGAGCCCTCATTGTAATGCTAGTTAGATCATAAAGTCATTAAGTCATAAATCAATGTCTGATGTTGCCAGCGTACAGTCTTTGAATTCTGCCTTATGTGAGAGTCCGAATTATAGCATTAGAGGTCACTGATGACCGATGATTGTTGCCTTCATTTTTTTAATGGAATTTTTTGCTTTTTATTACGAGAATTTGATTTTGTGTTTCATCTGATTTGAATGTTATAAAATGTGATTTTTTTTACTCATTTAAAATGCTTAATTCATAATAGGAATAATATATAATGATTATTCAATTTGATGGAATTTTACTATACAATTGAAATTCTTAAATCTTAAAAAAAGGCTTACTTTTTTAAAATGTAGGTACGTGGTACAGTAGTAGTAAAAATAATAATAATTTAGCCTTTTTTTTTTCTTTTGATTTTAATGGTGAAATATGATCTAGACTTGTTCTTGACAGTTTTTCACCCAATAGGAACATACATCATGGCCTGTACAAACCCTCTAGACCCCAAGACCCAGATACTTCAAAACAAATGTGTATCACCCGGCTTACAGAGAAGACACAGATTACCTTGTTTTCAACCATGAACTGAAGCTGAAGCCATTCCAGCTGGAACACCAAAGTTATCCTTGAAGCAAACCGTTGAGAAAGGACAATAACTGCACAGCACTTCTCTCTGTCTCTTCTGCTCTATTTCCATGTTTTCATGACCTTCGGTCCGCTGGGGCTTCATCATTCCATGGTCAGGCTAACAGTAAATCCTGTGGGAAACTAGCGAGTCTCTGGGATTTCTGCCAGTATTTTTCCACTGCTAAGTTAGTAGCTACAGTTCCTGCACTGCCATCAGTGTCTTTGAAAGTTGCACTGTTTTTCCTTTAATTATCTTTTGTCCCTCATGCCTTATAGATCATAAAGTTTTGAAGGGCTTGCGGCTCTCCATGAGAAGACGTGTCATATGCTCAGAGTGCGGGATGTGTTATGAAACTATATCATCTTTCTGTCCAGACAAAGAGTTTGACAGGCGCATCAAGTGGCGAATAAACATCACAATAAGCACAAACAAACCGAGATGTTCTGGAGAAGATGCTACACTGGTAACAATGAAACCCAGCCGTCTGGAGCGTTTGTTTCTGACATGGTAATGATGTGGAACAGACGTTATTTATGTTGCTTTTTTTAACACAGTCGGAATGGTTGAAAACAACATGGCTTGTCAGTCATTGTGTGCAAATGATGTAGTGGAAAAGTCTGAGAAAAATCAACTAGTGAAATAATGCAGGGTGAGATAACGTGTCTTCAGTACGGCTGCATCAGGGGGAAATGCATTAAGGTCGTAATAGTCTTTGTTTTATGATTTAAACGTGACATTTGACTTGGGGAAATGCTGTCTTGAATGAGACTGGTATTGTGAATGCCTCACGCGTGCTAAAGGCAATAACCAAACACACTGCACACTTTAATTCATGTCAGTTAAACAATAAACAGAAAATAACAGTGTCTAATAGTACTATCAGGCCAGGCATGGCTTTCTTCATATAGTCCTTTTTTATTTTACAATACAATACCGCTACTTTGCAGTAAATTAGCAAAATGGATGAGACATCATCAGTATTAAAACAAATATGAACAATATAGGCTACATTTGAGCCAGCCCAGATTTTATACATTTTTATTTTATTGTCACGAATATATTTTAGAGATATTGTATTATATCAATATACATTATATCTATCTATATGTCAGCCTCTGGTCTGATCTGCCTTTATTGCATGTAAATAATAGCTTAGCTGGGTTCAAGTGAAGGCATTTTGCAGTACAAATTACAGTAGATTGCATGTTAAAAGGTTGAAAATGGATTTTGAAGGTATGAGCCATACACAAGCAGCACATGTTTGTGTTTGGTAGACTACATATTTGTATGTCAGAGGAAGGAAAGTTGAAAGTTTCCCCTTGCGTGCAGGAAAAGCTGTGTTGTTGTCACACTGTATCAGAGACGTTCAAGCATGCACAGAGTGAGGACACGAGCAGCAGTTTCACAGCTGTGCCCTCCAGCGACGTACGGGACAGCAGTCGCACTCGTGAGAGTCTGCCTTCAAAACAGTCAAAACACCGTAACTGAGACCTGCTGGCAGAAGGCATGAACGTCAGAGAGCGAGTCCAAAAGGTAGAGAAAGTTATTTCTGCTGCATTTCAGTTGCCAGGTAGATTCAGAAAATCTCTTCAGAAAACAAGAAATGTTGGTTCATGATTCATTAGTACCCAGTTCTTGTAATCAATGAATATACATAATATACATGCAGAACATGATTGTAAAATAAAGTGCTCCCGATTATGTAAAAACGCCTATATGTATTGCATTGAAAAGAAAGTGTGAGTATATAGGAACAGCCTTATCACGGCAAACACTATGAGTCCTAGATATGAGAGAGAGAATTAGAGCTCTACATGAAACAGGAAAAGATCCCTTAGATAATCAGACGGCCTCATGGGTAATCAGTGTCTTTCTGCTGTAGACTGGTATGTCCTTGCATTAACAGTGCGACAGCCAAATCAATATTACATAAGCCTGCGGAAGCTGTGAGAAAATGTGTAACCGTGAACTTCTTTGTGTTACGTGTAATGCAATCTTTGTCATTGTGATTTCACAGAACTGTTCTGTTCTGTTTTTTTTTTTTTTTTCAACGAGTCAGATTCGTCAGCTGTGTGGCGAGACACTTTTGGCTGTTGTGTTCTGTGTGTGATTCATTGTGGTTTGTTTACAGGCAGAGCCTGATGCATTTCCCATTAGAAATAAAAGGAGGATTAGGCAGTGTACATTTCATTAGCCTGGGTAGCTTACAGTAAACATATATAACACTGTGCTTTAGAGAATTTAACTAGAATAAATCTCCTTACAGTTCGAATTTGCCTCACTATTGTCTGAATGCAGTTCTCTTTTATATCTTGTTTTAATTTACTTTTTTTTTGCCTCTTGTTTCTCTATTTTTTATTTTGTTTTATTTTGTTTTATTTTATTATAGAATAGAATAGAATAGAATAGAATAGAATAGAACAGAATAGAATTCAAGCACCCAGTTTTGCCAAGATATAATTTAGAATAAAAAGTCAAAGATCTCAGTATGAACTCAAACATTCTCTGAGGAAAGTAAAAATAAAATCTCAATCTCTTTTATATCTTGTTTTTGTCTTAAAAAAAAATACATAAAGAGCAAATAGGGACTTTTGCCTCTTTATTTAATTTAATTTAATTGAATTGAATTTAATTTTAGAATAGAATAGAATAGAATAGAATAGAATAGAATAGAATAGAATAGAATAGAATAGAATAGAATAATAGAATTCAACAATATCTCATACAGCACCCAGGTTTGCCAAACAATTAGAGATCTCAGACTCAACTTATTCGGAGGAAAGAAAAAGTACAAATAAAATCTCAATTGTTTCTCCCGGACTGGAATTATTTTATTTTTTTATTATTTATTTATTTTTGTAAAAAATAAGTCTGCATTTATTTGATTCAAAATACATTAAAAACAGTAATAATGTGAAATATTACTGTAATTCAAAATAAATGTTTATTTTAAAATCTAATTTATTTGTGTGATCAAAGCTGAATTTTCAGCATCATTACTCCAGTCTTCAGTGTCACATGATCCTTCAGAAATCAGTCTAATATGCTGAGTTGCTGCTCACAAAATATTTCTTATTATTATCATTGTTGAAAACAGTTGTGCTGCTTCCTTTTTATTTATTTTTTTTGTCAAAAACATGATGAATAGTATCAGTATAGTTGATCAATTTATATTATTAAATATCAATTCACATTACATTTTTGAGTTCTGTTCTTAAGATGTGTAGTCTGGAATCAGATTTCAGTATATCAATAATATATTTCAATAATATACACTGATACTTAGACCATAACTGAGAACGCTATGAAAGAAAGCACTGTGTCTGAGTCTGAAAGCAGTTACACAGTACTAACTACACCAGCTTCATCCATCTAATCATTATAGTCTCGCCATTATCCTCCCTTCCTTTTCATTTAAGGCCTCCTTCGTTTTTCTGTCTGTCCCTCTCTTTTTTCCCTCTCTCATTCTCCATCCTGTTTAATTTAAGCGCCGGTGTGCGCAGCAGGCTGCCCAGCTCATTTGGTTCCCCCTGATCAGCTCGGAATATGAATAAGTTTCCACTCTGTCTGGGTTTCTCACGCTGAGTCCAACGCTCCCTCACCTGCCTCATCAGCATTTCACCAACAGTACTGGAGCTTAAAGTGACAGTGCAGATAAAAAAAAAAAAAAACACAGTTCTGCCAACATTTACTATTTAAGTTGTAAAGCAAAGTTTATTGGAATACATTTTACAAGAAAGTATTTGAGTTTTTGATTACACTTTATCTTAGAGCCCGATCTCATGAAAGTGTGTATCTATAGAACTAATGATATTTCTCGTATCATTTATACGCCAAAATGATTTTTTGTGTACATATGATACGCTGTTTTCGCGTGCATATGATACACACTTTATGGCGTGTAATATGCACGCCCTCCTCACCCCTAATCCTACCCAAGGGGTTTACAGTGCGTATCATTTGAATGCAAAAACTCGTTTTGGCGTATAAATGATACAAGAAATATAATTTGTGCTATAGATACACACTTTCATGAGATCATGTTGCAGCATCCAAGTTCTCTTCCAGTCATCCCTCATCTCAGCGTAGTTCCCTCGTGTGTGTGTGTGTGTGTGTGTGTGTTCAAACGGTTCTATAAGTTAACACTACCAGTCTATCACATCTGCTAATGATCTCCAATGTCATCACTTACCTGTTAATGCATTGTGTTCCTGTTTGACTTTTACCTCAGTTCTGGTCATTGTGTCCAAGTATGAAGTTTTTATTTTTTATTTTTTTATTATTACTTTATAATTGTTTACATCACACTCTCTTGTCTCATACCTTGTATCCTGTTTTGTGCGTAAATCTTTTTTATTACTCCAAGAATACAGCCACAATCTGCACCCAAAATGATAAATATATTATATTATATTAATAATGCAACCTATGTTTCGGCTCGCAGGCCTTCTTCAGTGTCTCTTTGTAATTGTTTCTGAAATTTACAATAAGTCTTTACAATATGATACTTTTTAATAAGGTCTCATTTGTTAACATCAGTTAATGCATAAACTAACATGAACTAACAATGAGCCATATATTTATTACAACATGTGTTTACCTGTGTTAATGTTAGTTCATAAAAATGTTCACGTTAGTTTACAGTGCATTAACTAATGTTAACAGATACAACCGTTCATCTTAAAAATGTTAATGTTATAAATGCTGTAAAAGTATTGTTCATTGTTAGTTCATGTTAAATAGTGATATTATGTAACCTTAGTGTAAAGTGTTACCAAAATGTAATATTTAATTAAAATTTGTTCAGTGATTTTTAACTCAGCGTGTTGATTGCCATTTCTTTGTAATTGAAATTTCAACCCGGTCACACTAAATGCGTCTCTACAGCACGCATTGTGTTTATCGTGCAATTTATACGCGAAAATTAGTTTTTACATGCATATGATATGCAAGGGTAGGTTTAGGTTTCGTAGTGGTGTGGGGTACGTGTGTATTATATGTTTGGTTAGGATTAGTGGGGTGGGGTGTGTGTGTATTACACGCAATAAAGTGCGTATCATATGCACGTAAAAACTCATTTTCGCGTTTAAATTGCACGATAAACACAATGCGTGCTATAGAGACGCATTTTCATGAGATCAGGCTGGAAATTTACTAGCAATTTTGGGTTGCACTTTATTTTACAGTCCTGTTCCCCATGTACATACTTAATATAGCAATTACAATAACTTTAAATAATTACAATCCACTTCGCGTCGGGGTCCTGATCACCCTGTTGGGGTTTATTCTGCGATAACAACCGGCTGAATGTACATTAAACATGAACAAATACTGTTGTGTTGTTCCTTGTTAGTTGATGTTAGTTAATGCATTAAATAATGTTAACAAATGAAACCTTTTTGTAAAGTGTGTAAATACTTTTTTTGTGTGGGGGGGGGGGGGGGGGTATTTCGTAAAATTTCTCAGTGTGTTTTTTGAAAATACAATACAAGTCAGTGGAGGCCAGTGTTGTTTTTGCAGTTCTTCAAAATATGTGCAGATGCATACAGGTTTATGACAACATGAGCATCAGTAAAAAGACAGCATTTTCCTTTTCAACTATTCCTATCTGATCTCTTTCCCTGTTGGATTTGAATCTGCTGAAGCAGCTTAAAAATAAAATAATAACAAATCCCCTGTATTGTTTGTTTGGCTCATTCTTTATTCATGGATCTTGGCACTGGTTTGGGTAACACTTTAGAATACTGTTCCTTCATTAATGAATAACTACACAGGAACAAATGAGTAATGCATTAGTAACACTCTAGTAACTACTATTAACTAACAAGAAACTCTGATTAACAAATTAGTAAGTAATAGCACTCAGTTGGATGTGGTAGTTAACTATTAGCTAATCAATAACTACTATTTTTCAACTATTTTACCTCACTGAAGACTATAAGAACTACTATATACAGGTTAATAAATATTTATAATGCACAATGTTTAATATAAGGTAATGGTAGCCCATTAGTAATGAATCAAGTGTTACTACATCTTTCTAAAGGAACTACTAATAATTTGGATCAGTATTCTAAAGTGAAACACATGATAACAACCTAATATTGACTGAAGTCATTGTAAGCTTTTAAGTTTTTTGTTAGGTCTTGGATAGTAATGAATCAAGTGTTACTACATCTTTCTAAAGGAACTACTAATTATTTGGATCAGTATTCTAAAGTGAAGATCATGGGAACACACTAGTAATGACTAAAGTGTTACCAAATCCATTGGAAGGAATTGCTATTCAAAATCTTACAAAAATCTCAAAAGCTTACAATGACTTCAGTCAATATTAGGTACTGTAGTTATCATGTTTTTCACTTTAGATACTGATCCAAATAATTAGTAGTTCCTTTAGAATGATGTAGTAATACTTGAGTCATTACTAGTGGGTTACCATTACCTTTTATTATAAATTATGCATTATTCATGTTAATTGTAGATGTAGATAGTAGAAATGTAGATAGTAGTTCTCTGGGAGGTATGAAAGAAATAGTAGTTATTGATTAGCTAATAGTGAACTACTACATTCATCTGAGCGCTATTACTTACTAATTTGTTAATTGTTTCTTGTTAGTTAATAGTAGTTACTAGAATGTTAATAATTCGTTACTTGTTTGTTCCTGTGTAATTATTCATTAATGAAGGAACAATATTCTAAAGTGTTACCCTGGTTGGGCTACAACCCACAAGCTCATTTAGCACCATGTAGCATTTTCTTGCTTCAAAGATGTCCATTTTCCAAAATAATCGCTAGTTATTATTTTTTTTCTTTTTTCTAAATGTTTCTAAAGGTCAAAAGCAACTACAAACACAATTGGAGTAGTGGCTGCTTCAGTTCCAGCATGTGCGCTTTAGTTGAGCATTGCCATTGTGCCCTTGAGCAAGGCACTTAACCTCCGTCTGCACCTCAGCTATACTAGTTGTGACATTTTGTTTTGTCTGTGTGTCAAACAGAGTTATGGGCAAAGGAATTCAATTCAAGGTTTCCATGCCAGCTGTGCTCAGCTGGCAAAATAGAGTTAACATTATAAAAATCAACGTGCTTAGGTTTACCAAAAATCATTATTAACTGCATAACACAATCTCTCCATGCAATCAGGAGAATACTTTGTTTTCTCTTTATGAATAGAATAATGTTCCCTTTTCTTGTAATACTGTATATGGTTTAAGTCGAAATGAAATCAAAAGCATAATTTACTTCTTTTATGCATATTCCTGATCTTATTGGGAATGATTCATCAGTGTGTGTTGTTCAAAAGAAAAGAAAAAATAGTTTTATAATAGCCTGCGTCTTTCCAGCAGAGTTGGGGAAGCTACTATAGGAAAAGGTTGTGAGCTAAGCTAGCAGTTCCTCTATTAAATGAATCTTCACTACACTGAAGATACAACCCCTGGGAAATGTAGCAAGCCAAGCTAGAGCAACATGGCAAAAGAAGTTTACTACATCTAAGCTATTTTTTAATGTCATTTTTATATTGAACCAACTTCATTCAAAGTCAATGCTAGCTCAGTGATCAATACAACTGTCAGTCAAACAGATAGGCAGGCATAATTGTTTAGTGACCAAACCAATTTTGCAACAAAAACAATAACAAAACAATAATTATATAAAACCATATGACTATATACGTATATATATATAACCAGGGCTTGACATTAACTTTTTTGCTCACTAGCCAATGTGGCTAGTGGTTTTCCAAAGTTACTAGCCACACAGCTTTTTTACTAGCCACATTTTTTGTTGTTGTGAAATTACCTGATAAAAGTTGACTATGGCGTGCTAAAATTTACTTGAACTAGATTTGCAAACCTTTTAAATGTAAAACCACTGTACACACACAAATCAAGACTACATAAATATATAACAATACAGGTCATTATCATTATCTCTGATAAGGTTGTGTGTAAAGCTCCTTTTTTTAAATAAAACCATGTATTATGTATTATATGTCGCCACATAGCTCCACCGGCATACGACGTAACTCCAGCAGGGCAGCTAGCTGTCTCTTCGTTTCTGTGTTGTCGTTCACTAGCGCGCAAGCGCAAGGCAACACTGTGTGCATGTAATACTCATTAGGGCTGTCAAAATTGCTCAAAAATTATGTTCGAATGTTCCCATCTAAAAAAAAAAAAAACACATAGCCTATATTCGAACTATTCGAACATCTGGTTGCGCATTTTGTCAATGACGCGTATTACGTCAATAACAGGACAAATTAATACAAAGAGACATAACTACTTGTATAGGTAGTTTATTTAAATTTAAACATATTTGACAACGTATTACCTACACAAAAACAAGTAAATCAACTAATGGCCAAGACCGCAGACCTCACTCTTTCTCTCTCTCTCGCCCTCACCCTCATGCTGCGTTCACACCAAACGCGAATAGAATGTCTGGCACGAGTGATTTCAATGTTAAGTTAATGTAAAGAGAAAGACGCGTTTACACGCGTCTGGAGGTCTTGCGTCACGCTCTCTGCACATAACGGTTTAAATGAACAACAACAATGTTGAGTGCTGATCAAGAGTTTTGTGCAAGCAATTTAAGGTCGCGACTCTTATATAGCAGGCTTCATTTAGTGATTGAAACAAATATTATTAACATTAATTGAAGTTTTACAGTATATAGAACCGACATTGAACGCTCTGAGCGAGCTGTGCTGTGGTAAACATGGAACTTTTCTTTGACATGAAACGGTAAATAATCAAACCAGTGGAAGCCTGCAGTGTATGAAACTTCTGTATCTAACCTACCTTATTCATGCAATATCTATTCAGTCAGTACAGTATAAGCCTACACTTTAGTAATGTTTCTGTTTAACTTTAAATAAAATGACCTGTCCCTGACCCTGACCCCTCAGGCAGCGCGCCCACTCGCAAAGCAGACAGCCGCGCCTCTGCTACCGTGGGCGTTTTTCCACATTCGAATATTCATTTTCACCTTCGAAATTCTGTTTTTTAAAACTATTCGAATATATATTCGAATTTAGAATATTCGTTGACAGCCCTAATACTTGTGGGAATTGTAGTGTCGTAGTGTCACACTTATTTAAGATGCCTTTTGAAAAGACTACAATTATTCAACCCGCCAAAGTGGCTAGTTGGAGTGACTATGTTACCCGCCACGAGCAAAATTCACCCACATTTGGCGGGTTGGCGGGTGTTAATGTCAAGCCCTGTATATAACCATAACTATAACAAAACCAGGTGTCGAGAGTGCGCATCTTTCCATCAAGTAAATTTCTCACGTGTCAGTCCAAGGATTGGTACGTGATGTCACTGTCCGGAGCAGACGGTGACGGTAATGCACCAAAAACTGGTTGCCACCGTCAACACAGGTCCATGTATGGTGGTGGCGTCACTTACTGTTCCAGGATCAGTGGTCCTTAGCAGTTGTATTTCCGATTTGAGCTTGAGCTTATGGGAAAATGTAGCTTGTGTGAACTCTACCGCACTACTTGATGAACAAAAGAGCTTCGCTACTGAAAAGCTATTTGATTCAGAAAGCAGCTACGCTACCACCACACTATTGAGAAGTGTATTTAAACTACAGTAATAACATTATAGTGACGCTACTGCCCAATACTGCTTTCTAGATGAAAACTGGTAAATAAACTGGTAAATAAAACAATGTTAACCAACAGTTAAGAAAAGCAGCCCTTCAGTCTGCAGTCTATAATAAGCTTGGACATGGAGAGTCGACCCGGGACCTTTAAATGAAGGTGATTATTTGCAAATATACCATTATTAGTGGCTGCGTCTCTTGAGCATTCATGGGCCGGAGGTTGTAGGTAAAGCTTTGACTGTAGCGTGAGATCAGTTGGCTCTGTGCTGCAGCTTCACTTAAATATTAGTTTATACTCACAGACACTCACACTGTAAAAAATGTGTAACCCTCCCAAATCAAAAATTTCAAGTGACCGATAACATCTACATTTTTCAATTGGCCCAAGTGAAATTCTGTAAATTATAAAATTAAATGTACAGATTTTCACTTGGGCCAATTTAAAAATTTAGATGTTATCGGTCACTTGAAATTTTTGATTTGGGAGGGTTACACATTTTTTACAGTGCATGCCCTTATCCATCCATCCATCCATCTATTGTATGACTTTACCCATTTAAAAATGTATATTATGCAAAAATAACCATCATTTTCATGTTCATGGTTCATTTTCAGACCCCTTTTTTTCCTGAATCACTGAAAGTGTTGTGTTTTGAACATCCTGAAATCCCCAACAAACACAGTGAGCATCGTTGTGCACAGATGACACGGTACACAGTTCTTAGTAAATCTGTATCGGCCTTTCGGTAACTCTGCACATTTAACAAGAGTTCCGCTCACTGGCCAGAATCAATACTTGATTTATCTGCGAATCAAAAGGTCGCCCAGCTGACCTTGCTGGCACTAAGTTGCAGTCTCAACATCTCCCATCAAAGAGCTTCAACCAAATGATGTTTGCTGCCCTTTTAAAACATCAACCAATCTGGCAAACGTTCTCTGCTGCTTTTAGGTTAGAGATAGATGTATTATGTACTTCATTTGCCAAATCGTTTTACCTCTTGCATTTGATCTTGTACTTGGACTCATGCTGCTTTTTATCCTAGAGGGAAAATTATATACAAACACTACCATTCAAAAGTTTGGGGTAAGTAAAATATTTGGTAACATTTTAGTTTAGGGTCCAATTCTCACTATCATCTAGTTGCTTACTGGCATGCATATGACTAGGATATTGGCTGTTTATTAATACTTATAAAGCACATATTAATGTCTTATTCTGCATGACCATATTTTACATCCCTTACCCCAATACCTAATCTTAACAACCACAGTACCTTACAAACTATTAATAAACCGAAATTAGTGGTTTATTGAGACAAAAGTCATATAGTTAATAGTTAATAGGGAGAACTGGACCCTAATCTAAAGTGTGACCATTTTTTTTTTTGCTCATCAAGGCTGCATTTGTTTGATCAAAAATACAGTAAAAACAGAAATACTATGAAATATGAATTCAATTTTTTCAGTATGTTTTAAAATGTAATTTATTCCTTTGATCAAAGCTGTCAGCATCATTACTCCAGTCTTCAGTGTCACATGATCCTTCTAAAATCTTTCTAATATGCTGATTTGATGCTCACGAAACATTTCTGATTATTAGAAATATTGAATTTTTTTTTTTGTGGACACCGTCATACTTTTCGGAGGATTATTTGATGAATGGAATGTTCAGAAGAACATTAATTTGAGACTGAAAACTGTTGTAACATTGTACATTTATTTACTGTCACTCTTGATCAATTTAAAGCATCCTTATTCAATAAATAAATGAATAAAAAAAATAATAACATCTTAAATCTTCTTATTATCATCATAGTTTAGGGTTAGGATTTATATTATTTTTCATGCCAGTGAAATATTTATGTTTAGTACATTTCCGAAATAAATAAATGTTATGACTGGTGTTGCAAGCAATATCTTTTGGATCCTGCATACGGAAGGAACTGGATGAAATATTTTGAATGCTACCAATCCCCAATCTGACTTGTGATGCTGCCTGAATCATAATCACACCATGTCTGTTCGTTGGCCAGAGGAGAACTGGCCCTCCGACTGAGCCTGGTTTCTCCCAAGATTTTTCTTTCCTCCATTCTGTCATCTGATGGATTTTGGGTTCTTTACAACTGTCGCCTCTGGCTTGCTTAGTTGGGGACACTTAATATTATTGATCTGACTGCATTTGGATGAGAACTGAACTGATGAGCTGGATGACGACATCCCTGTTTTCTACAGAGCTGCTTTATAACTGAATTGAACTCATTTCATAATTGATGTACTTTACACAGTTATTGAACCAAAATGAATCAACACTGTATTGATTTTAACTGAATGATGACTGTTTACTACTGTTTTTTTAGAGCAGCTTTACAGAAGAATTGACTTCTGTTTGCATCATCGAGCCATTATTTTCCCATTTATCACTGTAAAGCTGCTTTGAATCGTATTGTGCAAAGCGCTATAGAAATAAAGGTGACTTGACAAAAGAATTTGAATCCCCTGCATTTTGGCTTATGCAAAAGGCAACAGTTAAGCAGATGGATAAATAAAAGGATAGAATTGGTGTGAAAGGTTGAGGGCATCACAGGAGGCTTGTATGTGAGGGGGGAATTAGTTTGAATCTCCTTGACATGGCTGACAACATCTGTTTGTGAGTGTTTGTGTGCAGCCAAGTGTTAATTATGCCTGCCAGAACACAACGCAACTGTGGCAAAGGTCTTCAGCAAGTTAACTTTAGCCTCCATTTTGGTCGCTTGGGGGGTAAACAAGAGATAAACCCCACAGCAAGACGGGCACATTATTAAGGTTGTGTTTCTCATAATAGGTCTCTCCTTCACGTATCCTTTTGAAATGCATTGTGCAAATTGCTGTCATATTGCACTGTAGTGCCGGGCTCTTAGAGCTAAAGCTCTGATGGTGATTCTTTTAATCAGAATCCACAGTGATGTTTGACTTAGAAAGTTATTGATGTAAACCCAGTGCAAACTGGCCATCAGTCGTGTTTGCGTTAGTTTGAGAGGTTTTAATCTGGTTTAGCCCGATGCCTTTGATGTGAGTTTTAATATTCTTCACTGTCCAAACATTGTGATTCAGATCACAATGGAGCATCCGCTGTGCAATTATCCACAGTCTTCCTCTCTTGCTGTGAGGGTGAAACTGTTTTGAAAGATCATTCTGTTCAAACTGAATATCACATTTGTTTCATCTCTGTGGATGGAGCACTTCACAAGTGTTGATTTAGCAATGACGTACAGTGTCAGTATTGCTTATATATATATTTAATCATTGCTTTGAAACTGAACTACCATTCAAAGGATTGGGGTAAATTAATACTTGCATTCAGCAAATTACTCATAGCGCTTCCTCAGCCAACCATATGCTTTTCATGCTAATGTATTCACTTGACTTTAACTTTTGTTTTCTTTAACTTTTGTTTTGCTGTGAAAAGCTTTTCTTCGGGTCTTGAGCAAATATTTAGAGAGAAGGAATGGCTCCCTAGTCACCTCCCTACCGCGTTTACCGGTGTGTTTCTTCACAGTTAATTTTATGCAAGTCATTTATCAAGCAGATGTTCCCAATCAGCCACTAGATTAAGTACCTACAGCAATAAATGAAACTTTATCAGTCATGAAAAGATTTGAATGGCCAAAGTGACATTTGTATTCCTGGGAAAATGTGATTTTCTGCCATGTTATAAATCCACTTTAATAAGGCCAACTAGATAATATAGGTCTGTGAAAAGAGCTATCAAGAGAATAAAAGCATAGAAAACATGATTAATTGCACCGTTTCTGACTTGTATTTATCTCATATGTGAAGTCAGTTGTTGGATAACTAAAATATATACAATAACAAATATATTTTTAAGCTACTTTACATCCTAAGAGTAAACCATAATTCTGCAACATTGTGCAGATCTGCCTCTCTAATACGTTGAAATGCTTGATGTTTTGATCCGACAATCGTCTAAAGTCGGATGGGCATGTATTCTCTCCTTCCTTTCCTAAAAGTTTAGCCCTGGCTAAACTAATGGGATCCTCCGAAACGAGGCGAATACGACATTTTGGTGGTGCAGGATAAAAGTGACTTGTCCTTATGAGAGTGTGCTGGCAGTATGGTGAGGTTTAGAGATATTCCCTTGAAAATTGCAGGAGGATTGTTGGGAGGATTTCAGATGTTGACACTTTTTTGGATGATGCACTTGACTTTCTAAGGGCAGAAAGGTGTTTGGTTCTGACAGCATCCCAGGTGAGACACTTGCAAAGCCGAGCGCTCAAATAATTCCCTCACAGTTCTGGTTCAGGTTGTTTCCTGACACCCAGAGCCAGGGGATTTATTACCGCATTTTATTAAAGTATATAAATTGCATTAAATGCATTCTCGTGAGCTGCTGCCTGTCTGGGAAAAAGTTGTGAAATCTTTCCTTAACACCACAAGCTTTTGGAAATCAATCTAGTTTTCTTTGAACTCGTTTGTTGATGCTACTGCAATGCTAGGCTGGCTGCTCGGGTGTTGGTACAGTATATGGTTGCTAGGGTGTCCTGGTTAGGTGGTTGCAATCACAAATGTGTGGGATGAATTATGTACCAAAGTTTAATACAGAGGGTCAACGGGTTAAAAACAAACCCTTAAGCCTTTGTATGAGGAGTAGTGATACTGATGCTTGTTTTAGCAATAACAAAATCTGCCTGCCAAAAACACAACGACATTAACCCTCCATATAACAACATTAATATAAATGAAACAGCAGAGGCCGAACCAGAACTTGCCTCGGCACTGATCGAAATAAAAGCAGATATTATTCTTTCCCCTGAGAGGCTTCACAGAATTCAAACCGAAGTTGTGTGTGTGTGTGTGTGTTTGTGTGCAGTTTTGGGTTATGAATACATGAAGTTATTTCTCTTGCTTCTGACCTTTATCTAGCCATTCAAAAAGACAGACATATTGAAGTCGCACACAATGTACTGGATAGAGAGAGAACAAAACAACAAAGAAGAAAGAATGGTAACTTTAGCCTGTTGAAAAAGATTGGCTCAGAGCAGAATAGATTTTCAGACTGAAATTATGTTGGTTAGTGATATTTTGCTGGTCTAGCAGAGCCAAGGCATTCAGTTGCAATGAGAGTTTTTGTCTTATTTTCCTGTAGAATTATCTAAAAATCCTTGAAACAAGGTCAGTTTATTTGAACAGGAACACTGATATTAAAACTTGAGTTAAATTAATTTATCTTTAATATGAGTGTATTTTGAATGACTGCACTGGCAGATTTTTATTTTTATTTTTATTTTTTTATTATTGTTCCAAATATAAGACAATGTTGTTGTTGTTTTTTTGTTTTTTTCTTGAAAATACAGTACATCGAAAAAATGGGGTTGTCTTATATTCGGGGACTTTTACATGTCAATATTACACCCTCAACAATAGGGAGCGCCAAATACGAGTAAAACAAGTGTTTACCCCCAGGACTGATAAACGCAGTAAACTCAGCCAAGAAATACGGTGTGTCAAAGTGTAATGTAAGAAGATGGCGAGCCAACAAAGACTTAAAGTCTTAGAAAAGTCAACTAACAGTCAAAGAAAAGCTTATCGCAGAACTCGAAGAAACTGACAGTCAAGTGTGTGAGTACGTAGCCGAAAAAAGAAATGAGGGGCTGCCGCTGCCCATAACCAGAGCCTTCATCCAGCTGAAGGCACTGGAAATCGACAAAGAGCTGAACATACCCACCAGTGAGGCCCATCATTTCTTATTCCGGCTACATACTGACACACTTGCCTGTCAATATCCTCGAAGTGGCCGCTTTGATGCGGCATAATGGATTAGCGCTTGCCCTCTGACTTTAGGGAGAACTGCTGTCTTTTCAGCGCTATGTGATCGGCCTATTGGGAAAAAAAACAAAAAACATTCAATATATCCCCTGGATCAGATAAGGTAATGTGGATCAAACATCTGTGTTTTTGACATGCCAGCATCTGTCACTGCACATAAAAAAGGTGAGAAATCAGTCATAGTGAAATCCACTAAATAAGAACTTCAGTTTATGTGTATGGTAGCTATGCCATCAAGTGTTAACTACTGAATCTGATTGTTGTTGGCACATTTTACCAGTATTTACCATACATTAAATACAAAAATTAAAAATGTAAATATACAATTTATTTTCAAAAATAGTATTTTCTTTAAAAGACAAGATGTGGTCTTCAAAAAGCCTTTTTCCAAAAGGTACATCTTGAAAATATCGTCTTATATTCGGAAACAATACGGTAAACAAGTTGAAAAATTCTGCCAATGTAATAAGAAATATACATTGAGAATGGCATTAATTCACAAATGAACAGCCCAAGCTCATTAGAAAACCGTACATGTGACAACATTTTTGCAAAACGCAAAATACATTGTGTCGTGTATGTTTTGCGACAGTTTCAAAGTGAAATGTCCAGTGAGTGGTGCTAAAAGCATGTTTGTTTGTTTTTTTCGGAACAGATTAACCTGAATATGGCAACATTTTATTACGTCGGAGTTTGTACATATCTCTGCAGTTCTGAAAAAAATGTATGCTTGATTACGTTTTAGAATAACGTACACCTACACTAAACACAAACAAATGTAATCGTAACCATGGCATTTTAGCTTGTTTTTGAACAGTTCGAGTCCTGCTCGGAATGGTGCCGTGACCCGGATTGGGAATGAGGTTTAGGGGGGTGAGTGTAACGGAGGCCAGTTAGTGAGAGTTGTGCAGGTAAATCTCACTCCCCTGGTCTCAAGAGTCACACTAGCGACAGACGCCAGAGACTGCGGTCTTTAGTGTCCTTGTTAGATCGCCCAGCCTCCCATGTTCAAATCCCGCTTGGAGTGGAGTGAGTAGGACTGGAGGGGTTACACATGGTTCTCTGAAAATAATTGTAAAGAGGCAGAGTCCAGTGGGTCCATGTATTGCACAATTAGCATTGTCCAAAGATCAAGATACTCAAGGAAAAGGCACGTGCATTAAGCATGTGTTTTGATTCTTGGCCTTAATTATGCGCCCCAAAGGTTAAAGTGCATCTCGTGTGGGTGGAATGTGCATGCTGTTTCATAGGCCTTGAAGAGCATATAAAAGTTATTTGATATGTAAATATTAGTTAAATGGATGTTCAGTTGCTTCTGTCTTAAAGTATTGTATGTGTGATGGCACCCCAGTATAAAGGGAGCTCCAAAAGTCTGACAAAAAATGCTTCTTTCACTTTTTAATTGAAGGGATTTTTTTTTCTTCTAATTTTATAATCCAAGACGATATTGCATTCTACAATGGGAATTATGCATTTATTTTGAATATTACATACCTCTTCAATATATATATAATGCTAATCCTACAGTCATGTAAATATAATAATATTTAGCATATAGAAGCCAATGTGGCAGTAAAGAAAATTTAAACTGACAACAGATGCCAAAACACAGCTCATCTCTGAAAGAAGACATTAAAGAAGAACGTATGTTTTATGTGACACCAGCCATTAATTAAATGGGAGAGCCAAGCAAAAGCAGAATCTGAAATTACAGCCGGCGCATTAGTTCAAAAGAGGATGCGAGACAGGCAAACAGCGTTAGTCCTCAGGGGCGCTGTAAATAAATTGATTTGCTTCTTGTGATGTGATTCTTCCAGCACTGACAGTTCATTCTCATACCCCTGCCAATCAGGTCTTCTCACGCAATTATGATGTCATTTTCTTCTTTTATATATATATATATATATATATATATATATATATATATATATATATTCACCTGAAGCCAACTCGCTTAAAATGTGCATTCTGAGGACTGTAATGTTGCCTGCAGACCAATTACTCAGGAGCTCCATCTCCCCTGTTCAGACTGACATTACTGATTCTCTCTGATGTCAGTGATTCTATTAAATAATCTAAGATGTTTAGCTCACTCTTTTCATTTTAATCCGCTCGCTGCCATGGCTTGATGTCTCCTTTGATAAGACAGTATGGTTCAGTGGTTGAGTTGATCTTATTCCCTGCATCCTATACTGAAGGCAAAATGCTACAAAGGCTTCTGCTCTGCAGCATTTTGTCAGTCATGGTTAAAATTACTATGCATTTAGACGAATAGTTTGAAACAGTTCTGTGTGGTGTTATTCTTTATATATGGACATATCAGAGTCATTTGCATTAAAATGCATTCGATTTGTAGATTACATTTAAATAAAGTTTTATTCATTATTTATTCATGTCATGCAACGCTGCATTTTCATCATCATTAATCCTGTCCTCAGTGTCACATGATCCTTCAGAAATTGTAAC
The DNA here is from genome assembly GCF_949319135.1 of Squalius cephalus. Classification (NCBI taxonomy): domain Eukaryota; kingdom Metazoa; phylum Chordata; class Actinopteri; order Cypriniformes; family Leuciscidae; genus Squalius; species Squalius cephalus. Next base: position 60,722,263 of record NC_137123.1, read on the forward strand.
ATTGTAAATATCTTCACTGTCTCTTTGGGTCATTTAAATGTGCCCTTGCTGAATAAAAGTATTAATTACTTAAAGTTGCATACTGACCCCAAAATTGTGTTTAATTCCCAGACAGCAATCCACATGTACCAGATGTGGCCCGGGTCTGGGCTGACATTGCTGTCCAGGTTGGTATAGTGTATATATACTTTTTCTACTCTGTCAGAAATAGGGGTACAGTAGGAGTCCATTTCTGTCCCCCAAGGCACAATCTACACTAACGTACCCCATATGGCTTATTATTGGACCTCAAGGTACATATATGTACCTTTTTGAGGGTCAAAAAGCATTAAAAGGTACATATAGTATGTACCGTTTCTTTTAAAGTTTAAGGTACAATATTGTACCCTTGGCCTTGAGGGTACAGCCCCAATGACAAGCCATTGTACCCCTAAAGGTACAATTATGTACTTGATTTGATTTGTATAAAATAATTTAGAAAATTGCAAATGAAATGCAAATGAAATTACTATATATGTATTTGGTGGAACTGAAATTAGATCAAATCGTCATGAGAGCTTTATGTGTTTGACCTCCACTGCTGCTTTAACAGATTGACTGTCCGCCAGCCAGATGCTGCTGCCTCACACTTTGCTTGAGAGTTTTTGACACTTTACTTTAAAAGTGTGTGTTGCTAAAGGGCAGGTGACAGCTTCTGGACTTCCTTCCATGTACGCTGAACTAGATGCTGCCAGACAGGATGACAAGGGGCACCTGTCGGATTTCTGCTTTCTGACTGGTTGCCTATTTTTGTCAAGTGCCGAGAGATGCTCATTTTTGAAGCTTTTGAGGTATGAACAGCTAAAACGGTTGCATTGTAACATTTACGAGGAAATGTGTTTTAACTGCCACACTAAAGGGAATGTGTTTTCTAATCGTATAATATTTTGTAGAAATTGATTCCCGCTTCAAAATGCACTGACATTGGATTTGTCAATATAGCCTGGAGAGCCCAACGAGAGTGAGAAACAGTACATTCTTATACTTTTATTGTCTTTTATTGTCAGATTGGAGTTGATAAAATGAGTGAAACAGCCATATAGCCAAAGATATCACTGAGACTTGAGGGTGGACTCAAATCAGTAAACCAAAAAGACCTCGCTGAACATATAAGCAAGCAAATAGCAACACCCCAGCAACCACTCAGGGGTGCTTTTCCCAAAATCATCGTTAGCCAACTATGTTCGCAAGTTCCGTCGTTAGTTCAACAAGTCTGTGTTTCCCGAAACCATCGTTCTAACGAACATTCGCAAACAGCATCGCAAAGTTGTGTAGTTGGAACGACAGCTCTCGACCTGTGGTTAGAAGCATAGGTTCTAGTTTGCATGACATGTGGACTTAATAAATCCTTATCTTGAGCAAAATAAGGAAGCTGACATTCAGTACAACCTGTGTATTTTATTTAGAATACATTCAAATGTCATTTACGTCTTTTAGTTTGTCAAGAGATTTAAAGCACCGTTTTTGAAGAGTGTGCATGTGTGAATGTGCTCTACTATATAAGAACGAGCCTATGATTGAATCTGGAAATAAAGCAAAATAACTGAGAAAAATGAGAAATAGTCCTCAGATGCCATGTCTGTAATTTATAGCAAAACATCTAGCGTTAATTCAATCTCAAACAGATTCATTAAAAGAAGTTATTACTCCACCACGTGCATGACGTCATGAACCAACATGGTTGAACGACCAATTTGTGACAATACAGTTTCGGGAAACAGTCGTGACTAGTTGATTTCTTCAGTGATGCATCGTCCTATGGTAGTGAAGCAGCGAGTTACGTCGTTGTTCGGGAAATACACCCCTGAATATTCTAAAATCATGACAGCATGCTTACTTCACAAAATGTAAAGTTATAGAATGATCTACTGAATTATATATAAAAATCACAAATACAGTAAGCTGTTTTAAACAGATTTAACAGTCCTTGACAGTCTTTACCAAATGACTAATGCAGCAGCCTGCAAATGTTTGATTCCTTGTCAGTCTGTGTCCATGTTGCAACATAGACTCATTGGAAAAAACATGCCAAAAAACATACAGTACATACAATTGACTGCAGTATCCAGTTGAAATGAACCCTTTCACACAAATTATGATTACAGGGACATATTATCCAATAATAAAGACTTATTTTCATGCACTTTCTTACACAGTACTATGTTATGACCTCAAAACACTTTTACCATAGTGCATGATTTGTAAACTAATACATTTTGATGATTGCATCACATAACCAGCTCCGCTGACTAAATACAATTGCTTGGTAACTCGCATGGTATAGCGCTGCAATTGTGATGTGAATCACTTGGGTACAAATCACAATGGAAGAGATAAAATCTCCTGTTTGCAATTGTTAACGCTATCAGTCAGGTTTAGTGTGGGTGGTACGTTATTTTTAAATTCGACAGAGCATTAACTTTTTAGCACCACTCACCAGAGATTTTATTTCCGAACTGCTATATCTAGAACAACCAATGTTGGCAGATTTGCGTTCATCTGTTTCGAATAAAAGTCGCTTTTAGCGTCACTCGCTGGAAATGTATCTTTGAAAGTGCCACAAAACATGCACACAAAAACTCCAGCCACATCACAGGACACAATGGGAGGGCAGCAAGAAAAAAGTGTGCAATTGCAGAACACACCTTTGAGTGGAAACAACAGCCAATCATTTATCGATCTGAAAATAACATACTTGAGACATGCTTTCACAACTGTGTCTTCAAGTAAGGATATTTTCTCAGACAAAAGAAATAACATAGAATGAAAAAGTCAAATAATAATAAAATCTGATTTCTGGTGATTTTCACTCAGTTGTGTTTGTTTGTTTTTTCTGGATAAAGTGTTAATAAATGCTTTAATGTGGATAAATTGTGCTACTGACAAAAAAAAAAAAAAAAATCAAATGGTGGGGCATAAAACAAGTAAGAGAATTGAAGTTCAAAATGTCTAGCAACTACATAGCAACACACTAAAAAAACACTCAGAATACATTAGCAACTGCACTGCAATGCTCTGACATCCACAAACAATAGCCTAGAATCGTTTGCATGAGCAAAAACACTTAATTTTGTTCCGAATCTGCAAAAAATCAACTTACTATATCTGTGCTCAATTCTTCTGTGGAGGAAAATAATACTGTGTGAGTGAATGAAATGTTGACTTCAGTATGATCTATTGTGCCAGATACTCCACTATAATACCGTAAAGGTCAATCAAAATCCATAAAGCAGTCGCGTAGTGACAAGACGACATTAGACAGGGATGGAAAAGATGAGGCATCCTGACCATTGACATTTCGTCATTATTCTACAGATTTCATTACAAAAGCATTAATATATTGTTTCCAGGCTTGTTGCATCATCAGGATGATTCCAAACCTGCCGGCATGTTTTACTGAGAACTATCTGTGAAAGCCTTCAAATGCCACCTCGTACGAGGGTGCAAAAGTGCAGTGATATTTCAAGGCCTGTTCACGAGGCCATCTTCATAAACAATCGCAAGGTATTTTACATGCTGACAAAGACATGGAGTCATTGTGACAAACATCTCTATTTGAATAGTAACTTGTTTTTGCTTTGCACTTTCAGTATGAATATTTGATTTTGCCTTATTGGGACACCTACACACAAGCTCAGTGGTTCTCATCTGCTTCTTCAGGACCCAGATTTTACATTGGGAATTAAGTTAATTAATATTATGGTTTTCAAGGATGATGGCATGCCATGCAACCTGTAAATGTTGTCTTCTGCGTAATTTGATTAATTTCCACCAAGTGACAGATAGCCTAAATTTGCACAGAGCTTAAGAGAAAAAAAATTGGGTATTATTATTTATTTTATTTTACTTTTATGTTTTGTTGTCATCACAACAGACCAATTTGGATCACACCAACAGTTAAGAACTTTAGCTTAATTTTGCTATAAGTAGCAATACAAGTTTGCTTGTGTCTTATGTTTCTAAATTATTTCATTAAAATATGATGGGCCTTTTCCACTTAGTTTAATTGGGATGGTGTGCACAAGAACCGAGAGTCAACACAAAACAACATTCAAAACCAATTGATCGTTCGCAATGACCCGCCCCCCTTAGTTACTGTTGCTATGTCCGACAATCCGGATAGCAACATAGTGTCGGCCCACATCCATGTACCAGATGTGGGCCGGATCTGGGCCGACACTATGTTGCTGTCCGGGAAGCCATGCCGCTCTCACGCCACACATTATGTTCTCGCACAGTGAAAAATACATTGCGGAGCAGAGAGGACACTGACAGACAGGACAGACCAGGTTACTTTTGGTATGAAAGAAAGTCTCAACTTTCAAATTTGATCCTTTTTAAGAGAAATTGAAACAATAAATCTCGTTTTGCGGCTCTTTAATGTGTCTGACAGATCGCTGTAGAGCCGCAGTTAAAGCTGCTCGTGAACCGATCATCTCTTCCTTCTAGTAAATTTATAGCAGCAAATAAACATGAATGAACAACAGAAGGAATGTTGTTTCAACCGTGGAAAGACGTCAGTACACACAGTTTTTCCAAGTTCAACTCCACCGATGTTAATCAACTAACTTGGCGGACTTGGTGGATTTGGTGGATGGCGGATTATGATTGGTCAGATCGCCTGTCAATCACACTCCCTGCGAAGGGTCATTTACGTCTGCAATGTAAAGGACTTCAAATAAGAGACACTGACGAAGGCAAAGAGCCAAAACGTTTGTTATCTTTATCTCCTGTTTGCAATAAAATATTCTTAGAGTGCAGACTTGTTTTTCATTTTAGAGTCAAATAAGAAAAAAATCTGTAGGGCGGGGCCCTAAAATCTGTAAGTTTAATAGTTTACTTTGTTTGAGAAAAATGTCTTTGTTTTACAGATGGTTGAAAACATGGAGGGATTGGTTTGTCATTTTATAGGCTTTTTTTGTTTACCCCTTTGGAATAACATGCAAGGATGAATGATTCTGATCTCATGTCAGTCAACATAAACCATACATCCTTGGAAAATCAATCTGGAAATTTGTGTTCCCGACATTTGTATCAGTCACGCGCTGTAATGAAAAGGCAAATGCCAAGTCCTCACAAAGCTATTAACACGATACTAGGCATTCTGGTTAATTGTGTTATTAATGAACGATACAATTGAGGCCCCCTCACTTGGTGCGATGAATTATTGACTTGTGCGAGCACAGATCAGTCTGACATTAGCTCTATAGCAAAGCAGGGACAGAGCAAAACAGAACAAGAGGTGCTGAACGCGACATCCATTATCCATTTTGAAATCATGTCCAGAAATCATGATCCACATAGTGCTTAATGGAGTTTTATATGCATGAATGTAAATTGTTTGTGGATGATTGCCACTCAAGTTGTGACCTCTTCTCCGCTGCGTTGCTGTACAAAATGACCTTTAAATTATTTCTCCATTTAGTCATATTCAAGTGCATAATAGACTTTCTTATTCTATGCCTTTATTGCACCAATTTCACAGACTAAAAGACTTTCATGAGACATCTCTCTCTCTCTTTCTCTCTCTGTCTAATTTTCATATTTTACCATCGTAAATCTTGTTGGTACTCTGATGCTTTTGTGGGTGCCTTTAAATCTATCAGCCAACACAGAGCCACGCATGAGAGCGTTTAGCAGATCTCTCACGAGAAGGGAAACAGTTTCCACCCCTTAATTTACTGCCAGGAACGGCCGGCTGACGCAGTCACGGCTAAGTAGCTGACTGCGCTGCCGGATCAATTCTTCTGCAGCTGTCACATTCTCAGTTCTGATTTTATCAAGATTGGCCAATCTTTAGCTTTTGTAAAGTACAGACTGTGAGCATTTGAAACGAAAATGTACATCAGCTTCTGAGAGACGACAATTTCAAGAAAATGAGTCGAGATAAAAAGCTACAGCAAACCTATGTCAAAAAAAGCTTGAATATTTGTTTTGCTTTTTATTCCTTACATTTGTTATATATAATATGAAACTAGTAGATTTGAGTATATTTTTGCATTTTCAGAAGTTTTGAGTTGATTCTATTCATGCAAAAGTGGCCTCCAGTATGTCAGTGTGTTGCTAGGACATTGCTAGTGCACTGAAAAAAATAAAAAAATATAGTAACATCTAATTAACTAGTTTTATTCAAGTCAAAAATATTATTTAACACCACTGAATAAACCTAAATACATAAATTATATCAGCTAAATTAATTGTATGGGTTGAATCAATCAGAAATATCTCTCTAAGGTACTTTTTAGAGTCTAGGGTGGTAGCTTAGTTGCTTATTTAACCAGGTTAAAAGTAACACCCAATGCAATAGGATTCAATGCAACGTTGAAAACAATTGACTGAAGTGTAACCGGTCCTTCTCGACCCACTCAAACCGTGGTCTCCGGCGTGGGAGGTAGGCGTGCTAACAAGGACGCTAAAAACCGCAGCTCCTAGCACGCCTCTTGAGATCAGGGGAGTGAGGTTTACACTCACAGCTCTTACTGGCCTATGTCCGTTACACTCACCCCCCATAAACCTCACTCGCACTCGGGTCACGGCACCAAATGTAACTGGTCCTACTTGACCCGCTCCAAGCGCGAGCTCAAACTAGGGTCTCTGTCGTGGGAGGCAGGCGCACTAATAAGGATGCTAGCACAGCACTTACTGACCTATGTCCGTTACATTAGCAACAAGTAACTTTTTTCTATATCTCGTTAGCAAGCATATTTAGATAGCACTATAAGTAACTTTGCAACTACATGTAAACTACCTCTCATTAATTTACAACTCATATTAAAGTTGTTATCTCATTAGTAGACTCTAAGGTTAGGGTTACGGTTAGCATTAGGGTTTGGCTTATTTACTTTTAGACCTTATGTAGCCCCGCCTCTTTTCAGCTCTTCTGGCTTCCGGTTTTTATTTCCACAGCATGAAGGTAAGATCTTACAGATTTATGAATGAACCACTCGTTTAGAAATCTACCGGTCTACTGACATTTGTTACGACATCCGCTTTAAACATTACAATGCTCATAATAACTTTCATTAACTCTACAATAAGAAACTCCACTTCACCAGCTAATTACTCTTTGACATCGATGCAATAGAAATATACAGAGATACCTCAAAAACTGAAGTTCAAACACAAAATTCTAAAGATGGCTGCACACTTGTTTCTCTAGCGCTAAAGGTCTAGTCAGTAGAATTTCTGTTGGGGGACTATCAAAATAAAGTGTTGTTAAATCTACTAATGACTGCTAGTTGACGTAGTTGCAAAGTTATGAACAGTTAGTAGAATGTTCATGAGACTATCAAAATAAAGTGTTACCTTGCATGCTAACTAGTCAACTTGAAACTTGAAACATGATGGAAAAAGGATTGATAGTGGTTCTGGCTGAACTTTGTACAATATGCGTGAACTTGTTTAATTTATTTAGTTTATTCAAGCAAACTGTGTGAATACTTCAGACCATTGTGCTCATTAATTTTTCAAATGCTGGCTTTTGAGGTTGCAGGCAGAGTTCTCAACCTTTCAAGATGCTTATTGACTCCTTGAAGCCTTTAAAGTTGCAGATACTAGATACTGTATCATCCAAACAGCAGGCAGTCTGGTTTCTATTGCGGTTTTCTTTTTGTTTGTTGCTTGTTTATTTTAGATACAGTTAACGAGTCAAGAACTGCTGGTGTAGACGAAGTAGGCCCCATTACTTCGGCTTTACCCAGAAATCAGCAATTTCTGAACTTTCTCTGCCGCAACACATTTTCATCCATATTAAGAGGTCAGACTGCCAGCAGGCCGAAGCCTTGGACCTCATTAGCATCATTGGGGATAGCAAGTCGACTAGTGTATTGATGGGCAATACTGGGATTTGATTGACCTTTAAGTAGATGGAATCAAGGTTTGAAGATGTCAAGACGTGGACTAGTCATTTGAGCCATGGCTGCTGTTAGGTGAAAGCAGACATCAATCTGACAGCTGCTTTACCATGACAAAATGAGGGAGAAGTGGATCGACACTAGGACAAATAAATGTACTGTGTTTTAGGCCATTTCCAAGCACTTTCAGGTTTCGCATTGACAACATCAGGCTTAAATAAAAGATGAAAAGTGCCTGGCTGTGTATAGAGCACTTGAATGATTCACTTCACTATGTAAAACATAACAAGGCTTCTTGCTTTGCTTCTCTAGAGTGGAGAAATTGAATGTCAGCATGCTAAAGGAGATTGATTTTATATGTACTATACTACTGACACAGAACTTAACATGACTTGATGCTTGTAATTTGAAGTCTGATTCTTACGCATCCTTTTGAAGACCTCATGAAATGAGAGCTTTGTAGCTTTTAGTCAGTTTTCTTTTGATGTCATCTAATATATATATCATAGTGTGGTTGCATTTAAAATGTATTTTGCATATACTATACAATATTCAGTCTTCTTCTTCTTGGGAAAATATTGTAGAGTCATCTTGCATGCACATTACATACACATGTTTGCTCTCTAGAATATGAATGCCTCCTCCTAATGCAACCTGCTGGCAAATAGCAGCAGCAAGTTGCAAATCATGGTTCATGGTTGTGTTGTAAACATCATAGCTTGGAAAGAAAAGTGTGCTCATCAAGAGATTTCATGGGGCTTTGCATTTTTCATAATTCAGTGTTTGGGTGAGATAAAACTCACTGACTAGACTTGTGAATTTGTGAGTCTTTTTGACTGACTCTTGACTGTTATGTTGGTGGCAATACAATATTCAAGCTGTTTTGCAACTATAGACCTGTTCACAGCTGCAACTGAATGTTATTTTATTACTAATACTTTCTTTCCATCTAGCAAAATCACTATGTAATACGTCTAAAGCAATATTTGTGATATAGGCAGCTGACAGTGGAGCTTACACTATTCTCAAACTGTAAGGAACATGCAAAAGCTATAATGCTAACAAACAAGTGGTTCGAAAAACAAGTGATATATAAAGCAAGTGATGAGAAAAAGGAAATACTAATTTCATTTTTTTTTTTTTAAATGCTCTTAATATTTTTTATAGTATTTTATTGTGTTGTATTTTTGTATAGTACTGTGCAATACATGACAGAATGCTTATATTATTGACATTATATTGCTATGATCAAATAGTATATCAAGCTATAAGTTAATGTTTGACTGGTTAGCATGACCTCTTCAACTCCTGCTGGTAGATGCTGTAACTACACCTTCTGTTTCTAAAAAATAACATTTTTCAAATAAGATTTATGTTATTTAACTTTATTTATTTTATTTTACATATGTTTTTTTTTATGTTTGTTTTTCACAGATGGTTTTATTTTATTTTATTTTGTATTTTTTAATCATATCGTATCTTATTCAACAGATGTTAATTTTTTTATTTTATTTTTTATGTTTTATTTTATCTTAAATTTACAAATGTTTGGATTTTATCTTATCTTATCTTATCTTATATATATATATATATATATATATATATTAGTGGTGGGCCGTTATCGGCGTTAACGCGCTGCGTTAACGCGAGACTCTTATCGCGCGATAAAAAAAATATCGCCGTTAATCTATTCCCCAAATTGGGTTGGGAGATGATGACGCAATCTACCCGCGGCCGCGAGGTAAACCCGGCTGCAACGCATATTCGTCGTCATCTTAAGTAAACACGGCTGAAAGTGAAAGCTGCAACATCCATTATTTGGACTTGGTTCGGATTTAAGCCGTCCGACAAACAGCAGCAAACTATAGACAGAGTGTGTGGGGTAACGGTTCGGTAAGTTAACACACGACTAATCCGTTCTACCACCTCAAATTCAAAACGAAACATCATATCACTGAATACCAGCGCGCGCGTATTATTCTCATTCCAATATATCTTAGTGGTGTAACGTTAACACATAATCTCTGTCTATGCCCGATTTTAAGATTCGTTGTTGTGTTTCTTTTTAACTGAAAAGACATCAGTTAGACAATATTATCACTTTAAATTTGGAGTTTCATAAGCTCAAAGCTATAATAAACATTAGACCTACTTAAGTCTCTGCAGCTAGTGTACTTAAATTTTATTTATCTGCAAAATTATGTTGTATACTTACAGTTTTGCACAATATATGTTCTCAAAACTACATATACCCTTTAAAAAAAATGCATTTAGCAGTTGTTTAGCAGGGTCTGTGTAACCTGTTCTGAAATGGTTTTATTATAATATCGTTATCGCAAGAGGCTGCAATGTATATCACAGTATAGATTTTAGGCCATATCGCCCATCCCTAATTGATAGCCTATAGTAGTTGATAATAACATAGGCCTACCTAATGTTGCCTATGGACGGTAACAGTACAGTAGTAACCTTTACAGTCTATGAGTAGAACAGCTTTCTCAAGCAGTCTGTGATGCATTTTGGAAACAGGAGATGAGCCCCTGGTCTAATGCGCCACCTGGCTTGAGAAACCCGTTCACAAAGACTTACTTTTATAGTCATTATTTGGGTAGCACACATATTCTGAATGCCTTCGGCAGAATTCAAATGAGCCATTTTAATCTAGATTAATCTAGATTAATTTCAAAATTAATCTAGATTAATCTAGATTAAAAAAATTAATCTATGCCCACCTCTAATATATATATATATATATAGGCCTATATTGCAAATAACATAATCTCTTGCAAATGCATTATACATTTCCATTCAAAAGATTATGTGGTCATCAGTCATGACAACATTTCCCTGCGGCTCTAGATTGATTAGTCACATGACATATTGAGTGAAACGCTTCAAATGATTGTCTCGAAAAGTGGATCCATGAGCAAAGATTTCAAATTCTTCTGGGACATCCTGCCATTTAGATTAATTGAAATGTAGCTTTTTAGTTAGCCATCAACATATTACTGCATTATAGCTAGTGAATTTGAATTGCTTAGCATAAAAGAGGCAAAGAGGATAAGTGCACACTGCCCCCCAGAATACCAATAAAGACTTCTTGACCTCTGGATCGGCATGCGTTTGTTTCCGGTTCCTGATGCCCATAAGGCAAGTAATCTTTTAAGTGTTATGTCAACCCAGTACTGCGTATATTCCTACTCCCCTGACAGCACGTTTTATTGCATTGTCTGCGGCCTGAGGCTACATCGCAGTCAAAGCTGGATATCTTCTTTAGTGACCGTTCCAACATAGCAGCTCTGCAAACTTAGCAGTATTGACTCGTGCACTTGCCCTACAGCATCAAACCAAGATGGATGAATCAAGGAGGAGCGTCTCGGCCTTGAAAAAAGCTGTAATGTAATTCCAGTTCTTGTGTGATCCGTCGTGACCTCGTGTGTGCTACAATCAGCTCGACTCAGCGAGAATTTGTGCCAATGCTGAAGAACCACAGGAATAAAATACTGGGGTGAAAGATGTGACCTCATCTTCCAGCTCATTTCAAGCCCAACGTTCACAAAAAAAAAAGAAGAAGAAAAAATATATGTATATAAATACATATAAATGACTTACAAGAAAAACAAGTGTAACACTGTGGGCAACATTTTTATAATTGTTTAGTTGTTCTTATTATTGGAATTATTTTTTTTATATATATATATATATAAATTGATAAATATTTGAGATTGCTCTTTTTGAATAACAATTCCAGAAATGTATCCTATGATAATTTTGATTATTATATGGCTCTGAATGAAGAATTTGATAATATTGAATGTAAATATATTTATTTATTTATAAAGAAAATCATTATAAATACATACATACATGCATACATACATAACAGCAAAGCAGTTTTTAACTTTTTGGGAAACATTTTTTTGTGAATGTTTTATGTGTTCTTATTACTTGAATTTAATTCAATTAAAAAAAAAAAATGTAAATTGATAAACATTCAACATTGCATAGTTTGAATAACAGATTGAATTTCCAGAAATGTTAAGAATGTAAAATATTATTTATTTATGTATGTATGTATTTGTAGATAGACAGATAGGTAATGTAGATAGATAGATGGATGGATCCTCTGAATGAAGAATGTAATATTAATGCATGCTATTTATTTATTATTTGTTGTAAGCTATGTGCACCAGACTGAAATAATATTTGTGAGCAATATTTTTCACTTTTACAGTTTAAATAACCCTAAATAAACCATTGCTCTTAAATGAGAGATTGTTTTTATCTACTTTCTGTTTAATTTCACCCTTCACAGAAGCAAATTCTCTGACTTTGCTTAAGAGGGACTTTGAACCAAATTTCAGTCTGTGGCCTGAACAAAATCACCTGTCATTTGTCAGCAGGCGGCTTTTTGAAGCTCACACTTGAACCATCATGATGCATTCATTGTTTTATTCGCTAATATGAAGTATGCTTAACTTGATCCTGTAACATCATCCCGCCGGTTGAGAGGATGATTTAAACATGCGCTGAGTGAGGTCTGTTTGACTCCCCCAGTGCGTCCTGATCCCGCCAGGCTGAGAGCGATCCCAGGCTTTAGCTGGAAATCTAGCACTGCAGGAAACACAGGAATGATAATCATAATCCCAGCAGACTCTTTTTAGAGAACTGGGCATAAGAAAGGAAGGTCAGATTATTGAAGCATTTGTGACACAGGATGGAACACCTTTGAGAATACTGAGAATTCTCAACCTCTCACTTATTAAGGAATCAGCATTCAGCGCGCTTCACTATAAGACCAACACGGCGAGGTTTCAGACTAGTTTCTGACGTGAATGAACATGTTAGCAATGCAGTCACGCTCACTTCCATATATTTTCCATCATTGAAGTAGAGAGCATATCACCGGTTTAAACATTTACTGCTAAAACTTTACAATAAGCTCCCATTAGTTAATGTTTGTCAATGTATTAACTTACAATGAGCATACATTGTACACTTGTTACAGTATTAAGGCTATTAATCTTTGTTAAAGTTACTTAATAAAAATACAAATTTTCATTGCTCTAGTACGGTCCATTACATAATATTAACAGATTAGGGCTGTCAAAAGATTAATCGCGATTAATCGCATCCAAAATAAAAGTTTGTGTTTACATAATATATGTGTGTGTACTGTGTATAATTATTTTGTATATACAAATACACACACATGCATGTTGTATATATTTAAGAAAAATGTTGATTTTTGTATAATTTATATATAAAAAAAATATATTTATATATAATATAAATTATATATAAATATATACAGTATATGTATGCAAATATTTCTGTGTATTTATATATACAAAATAATTATACACAGTACACACACATATATTATGCAAACACAAACTTTTATTTTGGATGTGATTAATCGCGATTAATCTTTTGACAGCCCTATAACAGATACAACTTTTTATTTTATAATGTATAATTAAATGTTAAAATTAACATGAACTAAGTTTAATAAATGTTTTAGAAGTGTTTTTTTTTTTTCATTGTTCATGGAATCGTATGGTAAAGTGTTATTGATTTATTTAATGGTACACCATTCCAGCCCGTTCTCATCCCAAGGCGTCATATACTGACGCTTTTGACATTTCGTCTACATCGAAAGCACATGGCACCCTTTAGCGTCAATATGAGACGCAGATAGATATGGGCCAGAAGGCGCCTCCTAGCGGTCTAACCCTAACCCTACCCCAGACCTAAACCTACCCATAACCGAACAAAGCTCTGTGCGTGTCATATTGACGCTAAAGGGTGCCATGTGCGTTCGATGTAGACGAAATGTCAAAAGCGTCAATATATGACGCCCTAGGATGAGAATGCGAGCCAGAATGCGTTGACCATTCATATGTTTAGGTTCAGTAAGATTTTTTTTTCTTTTTTTTTTTCTGTTTGTAGCAAGGACACATTAAATTGATCAGAAGTGACAGTAAAGACATTTATAATCGTAAGGTTTATATTTCAAATGCTGTTTTTTTTTTACTTTCTATTCATCAAAGAATCCTCAGAAATGTTTCACAGTTTCCACAAAAATATGAAGCAGCACAACCGTTTTCAACATTGATAATAATCAGAAGATTGAAGTAATGATGCTGAAAATTCAACTTTGATCACAGGGATAGATTACATTTTCAATTACTGTATTCAAAAGAAAAATAAATAGTTATTTTAAATTGTAATGATATTTCACAATTTAACTTTTTTATAGTATTTTTGATTAAATAAATGCAGACTTGATGATCAGAAGAGACTTACCGATCACCCCTTACCGACAAATTACTTCAGAAGACTTGTCGTGTAGCTCAAAAGGCTTATTATTATGAGTCATTTAACATATGCAATCATGCATGCTTACATGTGCATGTTGCATTATGTATATTATTGTACACAGTATACATTTAGTAATTCATAGAGTACAACTAAAAATATCTGCACATTGGAGAAAAGTGTCACACTGTGTGCCTGAAATAAGGAAACTGACATAGGGTTAGTGGTCGACCCTGAATGTTCAATTCACATGTACTACTGGGTTTTGCATAATTTAAACACATATGACAGGATTCTGTTTGGTGGTCTAAAGTGACTTTTCCTTTAAGAGACGGCTCAGATGGAGAGTTTAAAACAGAACTAATAAAATAAAAAGGGGTCGAGGAGAGAGAATCTGTAATATCAGATTGGCGTATGGCGTATGATCACAATGTTCCCATTAACATTTGACAGTCACATCAATCTTATCGGTGGATTGATAGTATTTCCATTTCATGTCATTTCGAAAATGGATGCTAAGGAAGGAAATGAACGAGACGCTTTACATTAAGTCTTTTTTTTTTTTCTGCTATTAATTTAATGTAATTTTAAGACTTTTGACTCACTGAAATTTCCAAATTTCCAACTCCCTATTTTTCATTTAATGGATTCTAGCCACGGACAGTTGGATGTACACAGCATTCCCAAAATCACATTGAGGGAGCATTACGGGTTTCCACTCCACTTTGATTGATAGCGGTGGCCTGAGCTTCGGAGAGCACCATGGGGCATGGCAAAATCGAACGCACAGTCCCATTCTTTCCATTTCATGGAGACCTTTTCATTAGGCAAGCTGGTTTTCTGTGTTAAAAGTCCACCCTGACTCATTTCCGAATAGATTTTGCATGGCATAGAGGATCCCCCATCGCTGTCCTCCCCGTGGGGCTCTCACCCTATTGCTGCTTTTGAAGTGATTATGTGTTTAATTTCAGCATGTCATTGATTCGGCCCCTTACTGTTTGGTCAGCTTTGAAAATGCATGGTGTTTTTGGTCTGCATTTAGTAAAATAGGCTATTTTGTTTACCTTTTCACTATATTTAAAGCAAAAAAAAAAAAAAAAACTCTTATATTAAAATCATTCCAATTTGTGGCTGTAGTCACAAATAGTATATTTTTTTTTAATCAATTTCACCTAAACACTTAAATATGGTGTCACTTAAAGACCATAGTACAGTGTCGGATACTGTACATATACACAGAAACCAAATTGAAAATGTTTTCCTTAAAACTCTGCATACAGATACAGTTTTCCAAACATATATAGTAATATGCATCGAGTTAATGTAAATCACGGCATTTTTTAATAGTGCAATCATGTACCTGTGTGATGTTAAATTGTAATATTTTATGTTTACTAACAAATATAAGACATTTTTGAGAACTCATTCATATTTTTTCCATTCTTTAACTAAATATTAAACATTGTATTTTGTAGCCAAATAGTTATGATTACATTTTAAAATATAATTTAGCCTGGATATGAACAAGATTTATTTGTTGCTTTAGCCTCTAAATGGATATTCAGCCTTCATGCAGCACAATGTTTGTCTGTCTTATAATAATAATAATAATAATAATAATACGTTTATTTTATACAGTATAGCGCCTTTCAGAAAACTCAAGGTCGCTTTACAATAAAGTACAAATAAACATGACATAGAAATATGACATAGAAACAATACAAATACAATGAGATGGATAACATAATAGATAGATGTACATAAACATAAAAATCAGATAGAGTCAGGGTAAGGTGGGTTTTGAAATCGTGTAATGATGAAAGGTCACGGATGTGTTGGGGAATAGAATTCCAGAGAGTCGAGGCAGCAGTACAAGAAGCCCTTCCACCAAACGATGATAGTTTGTGCCTACGGATCGTCAACAGACCGGTATCGGAAGATCTAAGTGTGTGAGACCATGGAGTGCTTTGAATGTGATAAGCAGTATCTTGTATTGAATACGAAAGCGAATGGCTAGCCAATGATATTTGCGTTAAATCGGATTAATGTGGGAAGATTTCTTTGTGTATGTAAGGACCCTAGCTGTGGAGTTCTGAATATATTGGATCTTATTTATTGATGAATTGTGTAAGCCATGCACTGTAAAAAATAATCCTGTAAAAATAACGGTAAACTACTGGCAGCTGTGGTTGCCAGCATCATATTGTAAAAATACGGTATGTAACTGTTTTTGAAATTAACAGCTAAATAGCATTTTGTCAGCTGCACTATAAAACTGTAATTTAACAGCATATAGCTGTTTAAACATTAACAGTAACATGCCGTATTTTTACGGTATGATGCTGGCAACCACAACCAGAAAGTTTACCGTTTTTGTACAGAATTCTTTTTTACAGTGAAAAGAGAATTGCAGTAGTCAAGCCGTGAAGTGATGAAAGCGTGAACTAGGGTCTCAGCATCGCTGATATTCAGAAATGGACGTCAGCACGCGATATTACGAAGGTGAAAGAAGGCAGACTTAATGAGCGATGAGATGTGTGGAAGGAAGGAAAGAGGGGAATCAAAGATTATACCAAGGTTTTGGACAGTGGTGGAAGGTTGAACCAAGACTCCAAGTCTTGAACAGTCTGGACTTTACCTTTCTCTCTTTTTTACTGCATCAGACCTCTTTGAAGTCATTATATTGCATTAGCCTTCACTGATAAAAGATAGATGTGCTTTTGACCTCATTCTAAGGCCAGACAGTATAATAGAAGAGGGTTTTCACTGAGCTTCTTTGAACATTGAAGTGTTGAGAGTAACAGGCTGGCTCGTTTCACGGAGGCCATCTGAGCACAAATAGACATCTGTCTGTCATATGTCTGCTGAAATATGTTTGGGTTTTTTCCTCAAATCGATTATATATTCTTATAGAAGTTTCCTGACATGATGGTGTTGTATAGGTCCAGGCTAGTCGTCACGTGTGGTTTACTCCACATTTCTCACAATAGGAGCCTGCTGAATTTGATTTGAACCTGCTGAACTGACTTGAGAAGAATTCGTTTTTGGACCAATTTTAATACATTTCCTGTTTAGCTGCCAAAATGTCAGAATTCCATAAGAGATGATTTTTTTTTTTTTTTATTATTATTTTTTTTTGATCAAGTTAGGAACTTTAGCTGATATTTGTGATTCATGAATGTGAATAAGAGCTGCTTAAAGTAACCAAAAAGACCCATCTGGAAAATACTTCCAGCAATACACAAATGAGTCTCATATTATTGAGATTCAGAACTGTTTGAATGTCACACATATGGCCAAGGTACCAATGAAAAACACCACACAATATCTTCCATTCCACTTGCATCCTCTATATGTGGAAATAATGTGTTTACATAGAAGAAGAATATATATCTAAAAAAAAAAAAAAAAAAAAAAAAAAAAAAAAAAACACTGTCAATGTTGGTAATGGGTAATGAGGTTTAGGAACCATTTCCCAGGAAATGTCAGTAATTCCCAGCTGTCATATTTTGAAGCTTGCTTTGTTTGCATTACTGAATTATGGTCACAGCTGGGCAGGTCCTGTCTCACAGTTCACTTCCTCTGAGATCTGAAAGTATAGTTATTTGTTGCTGTAAATCAGCCCTGGTAGCGGTTGTGATTCGAAATAAACTGAATTACATGTATGGTCAATGTGTTATCACTTTTAAGCAAAATATAGTTTGCCATCTTGCTCATTGAACGTTGTTTGGATTAAGAGGACTTGATTAGTTATAGGTAAATGACTACTGAAATTGACTTTCAAGCCTCCTCTAGACCATTTTTTGTGTACAATCCCATTTAAACGTACTGTATCACACATTTTACAGTTGTAATGAAAATGATTCAACCCCCATTGCAAATCAGGTTTATTGGCAAAATTTACAGACTTTCAGCTGTTTGCAATGAACAAATCAAACAAAAGTAATTTAAATAGCTCAACACAACAAATGTATCAAGTGGTTTCCCCAAATTCAACTGAACATGGAACTTTGAATGACTTCCAAAGTCTCAAAATTATTCAACCCCCTGAATAGAATCCCTCACAACAGCACAAATCTGCAAAAAAAGGTGTTGTCTCAAGCACACCTGATGCAACTTATCAAGGGCGTCATTAGTTGCACTAGGTGTGCTGGAGCTAGAACACTTGAAATATCTGAACTGGCTAGGTTTGTTGAGTGTCACATTTGACTGCATGTTAGGAATATGGCTAAGTCAAAAGAGCTCAAAAGCTAAAAGATATCATTGTCCTTCACAAACAAGGAACAGAATACAAAAAGATAGAGAAGGCACTAAATGTTCCTAGAAACACTGTTGGAAGCAAAGTTCGCAAGGTAAAAGTTAAAGGAACAGTGGTTACACTACCTGGAAGGGGCAGAAAAAGAAAGCTATCAATGGCTGCAACCATATTTCTGAGAAGGCAGGTTCAGGAAAACCCTAGACTCCTAGAGTGACTGCAAAAGTCCTGCAGCAAGACTTGGTGGCAACATCCACTGAGATTTCAGCTTCCACAGTAAGGCGTGTAATAAACGCATGTGGTTTCCATGCCAGAACTCCAAGTTCAAGTCAATACTGACCCAAAAGCACAGGAGCGATGAAACAAAACTGGAACTGTTCAGCCCTATGGATCAGCAGTATGTCTGGAGGAAGAAAAATGAAGCATATGCTGAAAAGAACACGGTCTACAGTTCAGCATGGTGGGGCTCAGTGACGCTCTGGGGCTGCTTTACATCCTCTGGCACTGGAAACCTGCAGTGTGTGGAAGGCAAGATGGATTCATTGAAGTATAAGGAAATCCTATGAGAAAACGTCATGCTGTCAGTGAGGAAGCTTAAGTTTGGGCGTCATTGGACCTTCCAACAGGAACAGGATCCCAAGCATACCTCAAATTCCACCAAGGCTTGGTTGCAGAAGAAATCCTGGAAGATTCTACAGTGGCCATCACTGACACCTGACTTGAACCCCATAGAAAATCTCTGGTGGGATTTGAAGAAGGTGGTTGCAGCACGCAAACCCAAGAATATTACTGAACTGAAGGCCATTGCTCATGAGGAATGGGCTAAGATTCCTGAGAAACGCTGCCAGAAGCTGGTGTCTGGTGATGCATCTCATCTGCAGCAGGTCATAACAGCAAAAGGGTGTTCTACTAAATACTAATGTAATGAAGTGGTTGAATCATTTTGAGAGTGGAGAAGTCCTTAAAAGTTGCATTTTCAGCTGAATTGAGGGAAACCACTTAAAAAATGTGTTGTGTTTAGCAAATTATGTTTCTTTGATTTTTGTCTGTACATTTTGCCAATAAATTACAACTGTACATCTTTGTTACATATTTACAAATATTTTAGATTCTACACAGAATAAACAGCATAAAAATAGACACAAAAATTATATAGATTACAAGTCTATTAGTTGAGTCAATCATCAGTCATTTCAGATCAGCCAGACTCTAAGAAAAAGCCATACAATTAGGGCACAATGTACTTTGTTAATATGAGGGAAACTTCCGTATTGATTTTTCGCATGTGACTTACCCAATTATTATTTTTTTTTTTTTTTTTTTAAGTCTGTAATCTTTACAAATAATGTACTGGCTGAAAATAATCAGTACCTTTTCCATTTGTCTATGGATGTTGTTGTTACAGTGCACTTATGAGCTTCCATTTCAGTCAGGATGTCGTCTACGTAGACAGCAGACGGTGATGCTGCTCACTAGGTTGTTGTAACAGAGCTCATGTATTCAACAGCAGCATGGCTGACGGGATGGTGGAAGCTAAAGCTTACAGACAGGCAGGCAGGAGCTCTCACCACAGCTGTCGGTCTCGTTGAGCAGTTGCTGGGAGAATATGTGTTTCTAAATGGATTTGGGATCTTTCTCAAAGCGTCAGAATTAGTAAGACAGAGATTGGAGTGTGTGAAGCAGGTTGTGGATCAGTGCAGCAGAGCGAGTTGGTAAAGGTTAGGAGGGTGATTTATTTAATCCAACCCTGATGGTGCCTGCGTTTTTGGTGGAACCCCCGGTGTCCGTTCACAAAGCAATCTGTCACTGCTTTACTTATTATCAGCTGCTTTCATATAGCAGGGCCCAAAATGTGGCACACCAATTGAGTTCGGTCTCAGTAGTAGGATCAAATATTTTAGTGCAGTCTCAGAGCTTTACTTTTTGGTCCTGAATTTTTTTTGTTTTGTTTTTTTTGTTTCCACCATCAGCCATTATTTCTTGCTGCTCTTCTTTCATATATTGTCCTATTTTCACCAGTTTTGGAGCAAATCATATTCAAACCAATCCTTGCAGATGTTATGGATTGATTTGTGATTTTGTTTTCAAATTATGCCTTAACAAAGTTGACAATTGTGACGGAAAACTATAAGACAGACTGTATCCAGGACTGTGTTTGCCTTTTTTTTTTTCTTTTTTTTTCTTTTCTTTACACAAATGGGGCACAGAAAAAAAGGGTCCCCATATTTATATATATATATATATATATACTTTTACTGTATGGATATATGGATATGTAAATTGTCTTTACTTGCAGTAGTCATTCACAATCTGCATGCACAATAAATATCTGCTTTATCACTGACAAATGATCTGCAAGTTTTGCTTGCTACAATGGATTATAGGTAAATATATTATCATATTATGCAGTGCTCTTTTTGTTTTCTGTCTTATAAAGTATCCCTTTACTGTGTGAAAAAACGGTGTGTGTGTATTTCCGAATAAATCAAACTGTATTGCGAACAATTTCACATCTTTTTGACTTATTAAATCAAAACAGTAATTCATTCGCAAATCTGGCATCACTGATTCCACACAGTTGCTAGACAACACGCATGACATTATTGCTGAAATATCATCAGGGAAAATGATTTTCAGGTTGGAATGTGGTAATCTCCACCATCAGACAAGGATTTATCAGTAATATTTTACTGGGGAGCGGTAGCATTTCACTGAAGCCCCAGTAAAAATGGTTTAGCCACGTTCCTGGCTTTTTCTTAAAAACAATTTGAACTATTGAAGCAACAATTGGTAGAAGCCATTGGTAAAATGATCTCAGCACACCTGCAAAGTTTTGTCACAGCGCCACCTACTGTCTTGATTAATCTGTCATAAATAGCTTTCCTATTCTTGTAGCTAATCACAAGTAATGTCATTGCATCAAGCAGACACCAATTTTTCTCTATATTTATTATTGTTGTTGCTGTTTTTCCTGTATACACAGCTTAATTCAATTGCTTTATGGTTTCGTAGGTAAATACCAAACCAAATTAATTTTGATCAGTAATTGCCAACATTATTTCCTAATTATTAATGTTCTTCATTGATTCTATTTTCATCTGGTTGCCAGTGGGGAACATTTCCTCAATCTAAATGCACTTAAGATAATTACTTTTTTTTTTTTTTCCCGTGTGTTTTAACCAACAAAACAGCAAGGTACTTGGGCCAGAATTAGTTTTAGCCTGCGTTTTTAACAGAACGTTTGTCTGTGTTTTTGTTCATTATACATTTCCAGATGAACAAGTTGCTGATTAAGTCTAGCAAAGCCCATGGCAAAATAGCAAATTGCATTTGTCCTCATTCCATTACTTTTATATTGTATAAGTGCACACATTGCTTGCTTTCTTTAGAAAATTAAAAGGTATTGATGTATTTCAATACCTGAAATGTTATCTCCATTTGGTGTAATATATTATCCCCTATAATCACTACAAAATGTAAATGTACAGCCCTTAGAATTATACAATAATAATATAGATGAGCCATTGATCGATTGATTGATTGATTGATTGATTGATTGAAGTGGTGACATAAAACATGGCTATTTTTTAAATAACTAGTAACTCATTATTTGTAAGATGCAATGCTATTTTAGTTTGCCATGCAAGGGCAAGAAATCTGAGGCTTGAAAGGGCATGATGCTGATGTTCTGGACATCAAATGAGTAAACATGCATTACAAGACACTCTGAAATAAACATCAAATGAGTGTTCTTGCCCAGAAATCCGTATTGAAATTACAAATTGAGCATTTCGTCAAATTTAACAGCAGCCATGGCATGTCGTCATGCTAACATTAAAAAGCTGTTCACCCACAATAGCTAAAGAAATCATTATTGTCACGGATGAGCTTTGAGATACTTGCGTTTTCTACTTACAGAGTGGATTTAGGCCATGTGCATAACATTAATGACCCCTTTTTTGAAGAGGGAAAGTCCGCCACTCAAACTAAATACATTCATTATGGAGTTTCATATCGGCAGATAGCTGCATTTAATAGGATTTGTGGACAGGGCTCCACGGAGGCCTTCAAAGCATGTAATGTGCCCCTTGACTTTTTCTTATGCAGTTTAAGCCGTGGGTTTTCATCTGACATTTTATTTTTATTTTTTTGAATGGAGCTTCCAGACCATGCTCATTAAAGGCTTGGGAGGAACCAACGTTCGACTGCCTTTGAAAGAAAAAGAGGGTTTATGTATGAGCACTTAACCCTAACGGTACATTATGCAGAGTGCACTCACTGGAGTTCTCTGTCAAAATCAGAGAGCACACTACAAAGTGTGCACTGGACATGATGTGCACTAGAGAACGCCACTGAAACATTTTGTCATGGGTTAGGAATTATTTTGTCACTCTTATTGTGTTCCAAATAGTTGTCAACAAATGGGAACACAAACTGTGTTTCTGAGGCTTTTCCTGAAGTTTCCGTCTTTTTGGATGTTTCATCTGAGGCAAAAAAAAAAAATCTCCTGTGTCTCTTCTACAGTTTCAGAAGAGATCTCATTGTTGATCGGAAGTTGGTCATATATCCGTTTGCAATCAAAAGTCTCAATGAGATCTCAGAATGGAAATTGTATAGAATAATCATGATCAATTTAATATTATGCACATCCCTGTTTGCTTTTGTCTTCTAAACCGGAAAGTTTTGCTCAGAGATTGCTTTTTCATAACTCACAAGACTTTGAAAATAGTTTTAATAATGTTTTATTTAAGTATAGGCTGCTTAGGTTAATTTAAGTATTTTGTTGCCGATATTATTGGAATTTCATTCTTTGTTTATATATGTATTAAAGGGGAAACATCTTGTACGTTGATTCCTAAATTAAATTAAAATGACGCTTTTATATGACTCATAAATGCTGTTCTTTTGAACTTAATATGTATCAAAGAATCTTTTTTTTTTTATATATATACATAGTTATACATTCATTTTTAATGTTTTCCTCTTTTAGGGATTATTCGATATGATAAATGATATAATAAAATATTTTTTACTGATGATACAGCAGTTTTTAATATTTACCACTAGATGCTTTTCATGTAGTATCGGGTATCTGGTGGTAAACTTGGAAAAGTTTGTATTTTTTATGGAAATGCAAAAAAAAAGTAAAAAAAATGGAATTGTGTGTTAATTTTTGAAATATTACCCCAAAAAACTTATGTAAACTGTAAAGAATGAATACAACAACAGACACGACATTCAGCCCCTGAATAACAACACAACACCCTGCTGTGAGATTACTGTAAGGTATATCATGACAGCGCTACATAGATGACATTTCAGATTTGTTGAGCTTCAATAACAGTGAAATTCCATCATACAAAGACTGCAAATGACTATTATTTCTTCAACACATTAACTCTGGCAACCGTAGGCGAAAAAGACAAAGGGTTTCGTGTCAGACGGAGCGAGTGAGATGAAGAGAAAGCGCTCAAGTCTTCACTCGAGCTGGATTTCTGTGTCTTCTCGTTTTGTCAGCTGACATCCTCCATTGCAATTACTATGACTTTCCCTCTTCTACGAGGCGGCTTGAACAGTAAAAATGGCTTCGGAGAGATTTATAGAGGTGCTTTGTTGTTCCTGTTTTTCTTTTCTCTAGCCCTTTCATTTATTCCCTCCCTGACTGCAGACACTTCCCGTAATAAACAAAATGAGCTTGGGAAATGGTGGGACTGGTGGTGATATTTCACGCCGGCGCTCTGGGGGACACCCACCACCACACTGGTTGGGAATTAGATGTTTCTAGCGGAGGAGAGACGTCGGTAACGGAAAAAGTAGCCCATCATACCTCTTAAAAAAAAAAAAGAAGATTCCAAAAAGGGGTTTTCGCAGCCATTTTGGGTTCTCCAACGAACATTTTTTTTCTTAGTGTGAAGAATATTTTAATAATCTAAAGAACCTTTTTCAGCTATAAAGAACCTTTTGTGGAATGGGAAGATTCCAGGGATATTAAAGGTTCTTCCATAGATGGCAATAAAGAACCTTTATAATTAAGTGTGTATGTCTATTAACAAAAATGAAAGTATTCTTCTTAATTGTGTCTTTTAAGACTCTTTAGGGTGCTCGGGTCTCATAGCGGTCATGATATTACGTTTATTAAGCGTGCCAATAAGGACGAGCGTATCAGGTGAAGGGAGGACACTCATTTGAAGTGGCTGCCTAAATATAATGACAAATGCATTTCTGTTTGTGCTCGATAACTGCCAGTGGCCTTTGAGAGTGAGGTTTTGCGTATTTATTTATTTCCTTTCTCTCTCTCCCCAACTTCAAGCTTCTGGCGAACTGAAGCAATTTATTACAAAGCTGACTTTTATTGCACTTCAATTGCGAGCCTTGGGGAATTCTGCAATGTTTTGTTGGTGAGTCCCAGCCTACAAAGATGCATTGTGTTTGTGTATTGTTTCTCCTTTGTGCCGAAAACTCTTTTTTACATGCTGACACTCTGAATGGACAGTCAACAGGTCCAACACACAGCTTCACGCTGAGCCGTGTGTGTTTACCTCATCATAATAATGCAGTCCTCTCTCACACTTTTGTTCTTAGTTTTGGAGTGTCTTGCTACTTTAATGGCTTGATCCACTGTGCAGAATTCAATTTCTTATAGTATCAAGACAAAACACTCCACATATCAGGAATTGAAAGAAATCTAAGAATTTTTTTTTTTTTTTTTTTTTTTTTTGGGGACTAAATCAAAGTGGGGATGTTTTTTGGACAAATATAGGGCAACATCTAGAACTTACTATACTTAGTTTGATTGCTTGACCCATATCTTTGATTGCTGGGGTCAGTATTTTATTTTATTTTTTCCAATTCCAGGAATGCATGCAAAACTTTTCAACGGTAGTAAAATTTTAGCATTGCTTTATATATATATATATATATATATATAAACTAAAGATGGACTATTCTTCAGTTGTCAAGTAAATAAACTCAAAAACAGAACTTGAATATGACACTGGACCAGTCAAAGATGTTTCTGAATAATGTGTCCCACTGCAATACCAAGGATTTCTAAATCCTACATGTCTATATGTACACATCAGCAGAACACAATACAAAAAAAAGTTTTAGAATAAGACAGACAGTGATGCTGTCTTGTTCTAACTACAAGGCTGATATGTACTGTTCAACTAAAAGTATTTGGTTCATAGCAAAGAGAGAAAGAATACAGAGAAGTACATGGATAAAGGCAATGCGTCATATAAAGGGGTCGTATCAGGGCAAGCTTCCTTGATCTTTTGAGTTATAAGATTGCAACTTTCAGTACTTCAAACTTTCTCACCAGTCCACAAAGAGCCCTTTGTCAACTTTACTACAAGAACAACTCAGTCTGAACTTCTGCAGTTAGTCATCAAAATAAAGTACTGTAACTGTGAAAAAAAAAAAAAAAAAAAAAAAGTTTAAAATAAAGAGAAATAAAGTTGTAAATGTGAGATATAAAGTCACAACAGAAATACAGTTATAATTAGAAAAAGTCAAACTTTGTGATATAAAGTCAAAATCACAATTGTGAGATGCAAAGTTGAAGAATCAATGTCACAATTATCTTTTTTTCTTTTTTTTTAAGTGAAAACAGATTCAACTGAAGTAATCAATGTTTCCTTAATTTGTGAAACTTTCAGTGCTGCAAACTTCCTCACGTCTACAAAGAGCCTTTATCGAAACTAAACCATTCTGAACTTCTGCAGATCGTCAGATCATCATCAGCTGCCTTGAGTCTTGTGAATTTCTGGCTTTGCTAAATACTCTGAATTATACTTGACTGACATTTTGGCTGAATCAAAATACTTCTTATAAATGCAGCTGCTCTGAATGTTTGTCAGCTGTCGGGATGATTTCAGACCGGTTCCTCTGGCAGTGGAGCTCAGAGCGGGACTCTGAATGCTGGATGCACTGCTGCCTTTGAATTTCCTTTAAGCTGGATTTTTGTAAATGGTAACACCTCAGATCCTTTAAAGAGGCTTCATTCTGTTGAATCTGCAGTCACTGAGTATATGCGCTGCTAGATTATCATTGTGACAGTCTTTTGACAAGTTTCACATCTTCTAAATCATTTGAAAGTGAATCATGTACTTTAGAAATTTCAAGAAAGTTTACATTTGCAAAGTCTAACTTTAAGTTTGTTTGCCCCCAGTCTTAAAGGTTGTTTTCCTAAAACCTTGCTAAACAACCTTCCTAAAAATACAATTAATACATAATAGAAAGATAACATTGTTTTTTAAGAAGAGTGTGCAATATATTGAAGCCTGTTTCGCTTATAAAATAAATAAATATATCTTACTGACCCCAAATATTTGAAAAGTCATGTGTCTCACACTTTGACTTGTGAGAACTGTGACTTTATTTCTTAATTGCAACTTCATCTTACAATGTGACATTATTTCAGTTTGAGAAGCAGACGTCTCTGTTTGTTGTCCGTTTAAAGATAGATTAGGGATTATGAACTAAATAGATCTCATGTGTGAACATGTTGATTTACTTACTGTATTGTCTGTGAAAGGACAATGGACAATTACGTGGACATTGTTAGCAACTGATGATTGCATATTTCTTGTGGTTTCTTAGTTTGCAAAGAAAAAAGTTGGCAGTGATTTTTCATTGCACTTGTGCCATTGAACGTGTGTTTGCCACAGCCAAATGCTTGATGCGGTTTTGGCTGATGCTATAAACCGCAATGCTTAGAGCTAATCACTTCCACCACCTGTTTTGCTTTTTTTGTCTGTGGGTTTGCATGTCTTTCGCCTTGTAAAGGACGTCGCTTGAGCAGTTGGATAATCATTTGCACCTGCTGCTGTTTCACTGAAACTTTTCTGTCGAGTTACCTGGTCAGTTCTGATATCCTCACTCATGTCGGATGCTTTTATCTTGATAGACCAAACGCAGTCTAGTCAGCAGTCCTAGTGTTTCTCAGCTTGAAAAAAAAAAAAAAAAAAAAAACTTTTTTAGATCAGTCAAAAAAAAAAAATCATGATGCTTTTACATAACAATGAGTTGCATTTTTAACATGTCATGTTCATTTTAAGTTTAACATGCTGTTTTCTGCACTGTGAAAGCAAATCCACTTTGATGCACTTCCAAAGGATGAGGACTCGCATTGAAATGGATACGGTAAAACGACACCATCGTTGCTGTTCGTGTCACTGTGTATTCAAGCTCTAAGGAAGCCTCTGGAGCTGAAATCCAGATATGGTAATAGGCGGTTGGTTTCCGACATGCGCTGTAAGTGGTCAACCAATCAAAACAGACTGGGCCATCTCACCAATCAGAGCAGAATAGGCTCTCAGAAAGGTGGGGTTTAGGGTGCTTTCACACCTGCCTCATTTAGTTTGGTTGAATCGCACTAAAGTTCGTTGTCCCCCTTTGGGCAGGTGTGAATGCGGCAATCGCGTTCGAGGAGGTCTCGGTACGCTTTCAAACGAACTCTGGAGTGGTTCGTTTGTGGTGAGAACGTGATCCGACCTCGAACAGACCCAACTGCCAAATAACTGCGCATTTTTGGACTAAACCAGCTGCCGTAGTCAGCTGCGCTGTGTATTATGGGATGAGGACTAATGTTTGTTGACAGTATGCACTTTTGGCATGGCAGCTCGCGGACAAACTTGGAGTTGTGAGGAGGTGCGGAGCCTCATAGAAATTTGGTCTGATGACCATATTAGGTCCCAACTTTCAAAAACTCACAAGTTTAGCCCACACAGTCGTCTCTCCAGAGTAAAAAGTCTGGCATTTTTTTTCCTTTTTGTTTACTTCCGGGAGTTTTGTTGGAATTTTCCCGCACGTTAATTCTGACCAATCGAAGTGCAGTTATGGAAATACGTTCAAGACACATCTGGCCAACGAGTGATGTGGATGTTGTCACGTGACTGCATTTTGGTTCGTTTCATCAATTCATGAACTAATTCGGACCAGAGCAATAAGTGTGGTGTGAAAAGGAACCAAAACGCCTGAGAAATGCTACAAGACAGACCGGATCCTTGATCAAACCATTTTGACACTGTGAGAAAAGAGGCGATGCTGCAATTTATATTGAGAAAAATAAAGTGTTTTTAGCCATTGATGCATGTAAACCGATTGTAGGAGATTTACAGAATGATACCTGTTTTTTTTTTTGTTTTTTTTTTTTTTTTTTCTTTCAGTGTCTCCTTACAGTGATGTTGAGACTTTCTAGTGATAAAGTGCTTTTGATTCCAGATTTCAAATACTCCAACACTAATTCAGCACAGAAGAATGTTGTTCTTGATTGACCTGATTTCTTGGGTGCTTTGTGTGGGGGGGAAAGAGCTCACTTCAGAAGCAAAAGTTCTTCACACAGCTAATTATATCAGTCTTGCTCTGTTCCCATATACCTGCTGAGAATCGCCCTGAATCAACCTCAGCTTTCACTTCTTTCAAGTCATGTCAGTGCGTTTGTCTTTACTGTACATGAACACCACCTCAATGTTGTAAATGCCACTGGGAAATGCTGGGTTTTCATTGTGGGTCGAAAAAGGACCACAGGGGCTTTGGTCGGCATTTGGGACAGGGACAGACTTTTGTGACAAATTATTTTTATAATGTAAAAAATGTTTTTTTTTTTTGCAATTGACCGTTAGTTGTGGTATAATTTCCACCACAAACCAACACTTTTGCCCCATTTGAATGTTAAGCACATAATTTGAGACGTGGCAATTACTTGACTTTGCGCATATACACATATAATTTCCCATGAGGATTTGAATGCAGCGAGATAAAATGCCTATTAATAAAGCATCAACTACACATCATTTGCCCTTCATTTTGTTGCACAAGCACAAATGCCTTCCAAACTCATAGAAACTTACTAGGAGAACAGCATAAAGGGATAGATATACCGCTGTGTTTCTGTAGAGCCTGATCTCGCTTGTGCTGACTGATACAGATCAACGACAAGAGCCCATCATTTCCCAAAATATCAGCACTTTTTAACTTACCATGCATCTGCAGCATGTCTTGAGATGATTATTCTGCATGCTGTTCTCTGTGTCCGTCTCGTTGTATGGCCGGTTACATCACCCCATTCATCTCTTTTTACAGCCGACAGAGTGAATGAAAAAGAAGAAAGTGAAGGTTAAGCTTTTTTGTTCGGTGCCTCTATTGTGCTTGTGTGGCACATCTCGGCGAATTTACTTTTTAAAGGCCCCTAAAGAGTTTACCACAGTCATAAAACACACACACACACACACACACACACACACACACTGGGCTTCCATGCATTATGGGGACTTTCTATAGACATAATGATTTGTATACTCTACAAAATGCATATTGAATCCCATTACACTAACCCTACCCCTAAACCCATCACAGAAAACGTTCTGCATTTTTACATTTTCAAAAGACATCACTTAGTATGATTTATAAGCTGTTATCCTCATGGGGACCAAAACATGTCCCCACAAGGTAAAGGATTTCACAAATTGCCATCTTTGTGGGGATATTTTGTCATCATGATGCTGAGAACATGTTGTTGGTTGTGAACTTCCTAAAGTCCTTTAATCTGTGCGAGTTTTTTTATTGGCAACTCTTTATTTCGAGTAATTATAAGTACCTTTGCAACTACATGTCAACTAGCAGTCAGTAGAGAATTGGTAGACTGTCTGCTTGATAACTCTTTATTTTGTTGTATCTTTGCAATATTTCTTTGCACGATTTATTCTACGAACCTGAAGATCCCCTCTCCCATAAGACTTCATATCAAGACACTTTTTTATGATCCGATCGATTCCTGATGGACAAAATGAAGCTCTGCACTATATTTCTTTTTAGATAAACTTCTCTTCACCGTCTGGGTCATTGTGCTGTCTTTTATTACGCAGATCTGGCAACCCTCAATGAAGCACTTTTCCAATAACGTCGGACATTAGATCGAAATCTTCTCATGCCCTCTATTTCTCTTTGTGTTGAACAGACACAATTATTAATGCTCCTCCTAAAATACGATTCATCTCCTGTATGTTCATTGATCTACTGAACATTCATTCACATAATAAAAGGTGTCACATTCAAGGATGCACCAGATTTTTCGTAAAACATCTTTTCTCTCTTTCATCGCGGATAAAACCTGACCGTCACTCCACATTGAGTTTGATTTAAACATTGTGAACATCGGTAGCTTCACTGACCCGCACCAGGTCACCTACTCTCACACACTCTCGATGGCACTCTGAGGATGCACTCATACAATCATACGCTCTCGCTTTGTTTCCATGGTAGCGAGGAATCATTTCTTTCACTTTTCTCCTTCTCTCCAATGGTTTCATTGCCATTCACCGGCTCCTGTCCTAAAAACATGTTTGGTTAAAATATCCTCGTGTATCCTCAAGCCCTAAAACTATCATGCATATTTAACGTGTGTGTGTTGTGGTTTTCGTTTCCCTGTTTCAACAGCAGTGTCTCACTTTCACACACAAGGGCTGGAATTATAATGCAGTGTTGGACTGAATTAACATTCGGCTCTGATCAGGGGGTTTTCGAGCGAAGCAGGATACTTTTGGTAGTTAATGGAGAAAGATGATATTTGCTTACTACCCCATAATAACCAGCCAA
The DNA here is from genome assembly GCF_949319135.1 of Squalius cephalus. Taxonomy (NCBI): domain Eukaryota; kingdom Metazoa; phylum Chordata; class Actinopteri; order Cypriniformes; family Leuciscidae; genus Squalius; species Squalius cephalus. The sequence continues at coordinate 60,753,331 of NC_137123.1, forward strand.
ACATGACATACAGGTATGAATGTACAAGTGAGCTCTGTTCAAACAAAGGGCTGCAAAATTATTAAGTATAATGTGGGATTTCATGTATCTTAGGAAGAATGCATTCCCATATTGCATTGAGACAAACTAGAATTAACGGAAATATGTATTGGAAATATTCATAAAGGCAGACTTGGTAAGATATTAATTATATATATATATATATACACACTTAGGCTTCCTATTATGTCCATTTTCAGAAACAGAATACATTTTATAATAAATGATCTTATATTAATAATCATATTTTAGTATTGTTAATATTCAATTATTGTTATTATTATTATTAAAGTTTAATTGTACTATTAAACATAATAAAAGTAATATAGTATAATTTTAATTGTATAATATTAATAATATTTTATATTATTGATATCAAATATTGTTATAATTATAAAATTACAACGCTTAATTTTACTAATATAAAAAATACTAATTATATTTTTATGTTAAGTTTTACATAATTATATATGTTTTTATTCAGTACTGATTATTCTCAATATATAATATACTAAATACTCTCTCTTTAAAATAATCTGTGAAATATTACATATTAAATAATATAATATTACTTATAAAATGCATTACATTAAAAATAAACTTATTTGGAAACATATACATATTTATAAAGGCAAAACTGTAAGAATTTTGCACAATATTATCTTAAATGGTTTCATAATTATCCTTTTTGGTTGGCAGTTATTTGTTAAGTTAACTTGCTTTTATTAAGTAATTCTTAATTCAGCAGTGAAGGATTCGTCGATCGAGTCACTCACAAGAGTTTGTAAATGATTCATTGAGAGATCCAGCTCATAATAGTTGGACAACCCTGGTTACACTCTGTTTTTGATTCACGAAAAAAGAAACACAAAAATGAAAAGGACTGCTCTATTTTCTGTTCTGGTTGGATTTGATTTGCTAAAAAGAACTGGCTCGTTGTTATTGGTGAATTGGACATCATGTGGTAAGGTTCACAAAAAGTGCCTGGTCAAAAGAATCATTTGTTTGTGTTTGGGTTCCATTATAGTCACTCTCTTTGTGTTTGTGTTTGCATGCAGCCTGGGAGAACATCATAGAAAGCCGTGTTTTCCTACTACTACTGACACATTCAATTCAGACTGCAACTCTGGTAAGTTATTATTTCTTTTGTTATGGCACAGATTAAAGCAGTTCAGGAAACACTGAGCGAGCACCAGTGTGCATGCATGCAAAAGTGTTTCCTTTTTTTGCGATTCTGGGCAAGTGTGCTGTGTGTTCATGTGAATCTCTATGTGAGTCTTTAAATAATGATGTACAAAAAAAAAAAAAAAAAAAAGAGGTTGATTTTTTGCATAAATATGGGTGATGTTTAATAATCTGGGGACAAATGGAAGCCATTTAGTTTAAGAACCTGGCTGAGCTTTATTGCATGCCTATGCAGGGCTAGATTAGCCATCCTGTATATGCAATCACACGTCAAGGGATTTGCAACAGCTGGCTAAATTACTAGTACTAAGTATTTATTTAGAAAAGGCTTTTATCCAAAGTGACTTCCAGTCCAGGGCTGAGGCCTCTTGGTACCTTGTGGTAAAGTGCCTTTCGCAAGGGCAACAACTGTGACATTGTTTTGTGGGACAACATTTTGGTTACCAGCCAAGCGTTAACCACCGCACTTCATTAGCTTGATTTAAACTGTGTAATACATTAGAGACTATGGCTGTTCTTGTGCTTGCACAATGATGTATAATGCTAATTTTGTCCATTCAGGGTTAACCAGTGAACCGGTTTAGTCCTTCATATGATGTGTACCTGTATTCTTCATGTCATTTTTGGGAAATGAAATATTTTGACGTGACATCTTCATTCAGTGCTTTAAATATGCAGGAATTGAGAACTCAAACATGTCTCAACCACCAAGATCATTTGAGAGCGTAACCTGTAAACAGCTGTTATGTAATGCTATAGCGTGAAACAGGTTTTGATACCTGGTGCTTTATGATAAGACTTCTGTTCTTTTTAAATGCTGTTTATTGGCTTTTTAGCCTTATTTAGTTGTTTATAGGGGAGGGGAGAGAGACTGGGCCCTTTGAAACAACATCATAATCATGTTTCTCTGAAAGCTTGATGCTCTTAATGGCTGTTTTGAGAATAGGAATGAGCTGGGAACGTCCACCCATTTTTCTTCTCCAAAGCTTTGCTTTTACATTTTTGATGATGCAAACCAAATATGCTCTCATTAGAAGCACAATGCTCAATGTTGTGTGTCCCCAAACAGCTATCATAACAAACATTGTTCATTAAAGAGCGTTTATTGTATTGCTTAACGTTAATTAACCAAGATACAAAGACTACTTTGGGCTTGACTTTGCACATTCTGGAAGTAGTTATTAGACGAGCAGTTGAATTGAGGCTGCTGTTTAGCACAATAAATATAGGATGATTTATTGATTTAATTAAGAAATTTAGCAGACGTTTGAATTTGAATAACAGCTTAATGAGCTGTAATAAGAATATTAACTTATTCCAAAATTCATTCATTGTTCTACGTTGTTGTAAACCTTCTTTATACAAGGTTACAACACACACACACACACAACAGCAATTAGGTGAAAGCTACTAGATTTTTATTTGAAAATAAAATGTGATAGTGTTCAAATCATTAGCCATACATAGACTTATTGTGCATGGAAATGTTTTGCTTCCAAAAAGGGCAATAATAGTTACATTTCATGTATCTGCTATTGTCTCAAATGTATTTTGATCATTTTTAAAATACAAAGCTTTAACTAATTTGAACATGTCTCACAAATATTACTATAATACTGTGTAAAATAAATAAATAAATAAATAAATATCAGCCTGAAGGGGTTGTATTCGCTATAACAACCGCCTCGCTCTACATTATCCCACTTATTACATGGCTACCAAATAAATCAATAATTTGACACAAAATATTGATTTAAAAAGTAGTTTATTGATTTAAAAACGATTGTATTGCTTCCGCTAAAGAAAATAGTCCGTTCTGTCTCTATGGTTAGAATCCTGGGTCCATAGCAACGCTCTGTTTTTCATGGCAACGGTGTGTTATACTTAGCAGCGGTCTGTTATCAAGAAATAACAGACCGCATTCTACATTAGAATTCAACCAAGCCATGTAATAAATAAATATACAAGTAAATATATACATATATACAGTATTATAGTAATATTTGTATATTGCTATATATATATATATATATATATATATATATCCCCAGCAAGCAAATCAAATATTACCTCTTAATAAAGAAGTTATTTGTTGATACTGCCTGTGGGGATTGTTGGGAGATGCAGAAGTTTTTCTTCTATGGCCTTTTACTTCCAGAAAGCAGGACCCAATCCAAACGCCATCCCAGTGGATTACTACATCACAGTTCATCTGCAGCCGTAAGCACGGCAGAACACAAACTCAGCATGTGGAAGATGTGCTACCACTCCATTTGTGAATGCTCAGGGGGGTTCAGGTTCACCCCGGTAAAAAGGTGCTCGGAGGTTGTTGTGACAGTCATGTTAAACCTAAAACCTCCCGCACCTCTGCCTGACAAACAGGACTTGCAGCACTAGGGGACTGAGGCAGTCTTGCTAAGGGACAGTCAAGATACAGGTTGGAGGGTCAAATCGGATTGGGCTCGACAGAGCACCTGTCATATACAGTATATTAATTTGACTAAAAGATTAAAGCTTCGATTTAATATAAGATAAAACACGTTTAAATTTGTTGTTGTTGTTCTTAATTTGAAAGTAAAGTGAGAAAGCCTTTTATCCACTAAAAGCTGTTAGATTTTGCGTCTGAAATGAGATATTCCAATAGTTCGACTTGTTTATGCACACTCAAATGCCCAATTTAAAATGGCTCAGTATTGCTAACTTTCTCTAATCTGATGTTGAAGTGATTGGCAAATGAATAGAGGCTTTCTGAAATGAAGCCTGTGCAGTTTTATTTGTTTGCCCTGTGGGTCACGTTTAGCCATGCCCACCTCAATTAACTTCTGCTTAGGCGTCTCCTGACGGTCCCTCTGCTCTTTCAAGAATTCCAGGTTTCCTCCTCTTCATTAATTGGATCCTGCATGCATCCTTAGATGTTGTCTCTGGCTGCACCTGAAAGACCTGGAAAAAGCCATAGTGTGAACAGCGGGTGGGTTTAAATGAGGACATCCCTCCCTTGAACAAGAGGACGGTTTTGGTTCTGTTTTAAAGACTACAGAAATACATAGTTCAAGCTAGAAAAGTCGAAACTTTTTGATTTTTAGATTTTCTGGAAGAATACAGTACATGAGTGGTATTTGCTAAACCCGTTTTCATGATGCTAGGCTGTTTTGAGGTCATTTCCAAGCCTTTCTGTGAGATTTTGTGTGTTCAAAATCGTAGTAATGAAATGAGCATTCCAAAGATACCCGGATATTACCCACAAACCATTGCGTGTTGGACGAGCAGCATATTAAAATGCTTGAAGAAAAACATGCTTAAAGGCATAGCCCCCCCCCCCCCCCAAAAAAAAAAATCTGTAATAGTTTGCTTACCCTCTTCGCATTCGAAACGAAAATATTTTTGCGAATTTTTTTTTTTTTTTTCATGCAATGAAAGTCAGAATGTTTTCTGTTTTCTTCTCATTGACCAACATAGACTTCAGAAACTTACCCCTGGTTTCACAGACAGGGCTTAAGACTAGTCCTAGACTAAAATGTAAGTCTGAGCTGTTTCCACTGAAATAAACTTGCACTGACTGATCTTAAAAATATATCAGTGCCTTTTTAGTTTTAAGATGCACATCGGTAATGTTTTTTTCTAAGCATGTTTATAAAAATTACTTAAATGTCCTAATTGATCTATGGTCTAATCCTGGCTTAGTCTAAGCCCTGTCTGTGAAACCGGGCCTTAGGGCCTTATTCTCACAGGTCAAATATTCCTCAGGTTCATCAAAAAAAAAATATTGTTAAAGGGGCTATATGTAAGAATTTTCATATGTAAGAAAATGTTGCATAAAAACCGTCCTACATTTGATCTTATACGATCATCTCTCAAATATGCGCCCATGTGATTCAAAGAACAAACGTACGCCTCTCTTTCAGATGTGAAATGTATAGATCACAAATGATCTTGAAATGGTTTCAGATCTCCACCTTGTCAACGCCGCCTAATTAATGTCATTAACATATAAAAGAGCACCAGTCAACGTCCAAATGCTTTACTTGAGAATGGAGAGCTGCAAGAATTGCTTAGATTTCCAAATACCTGCAGTACTCAGACTCTCTGGCACAAGGAAACTAAACACATTTCCATGTCAATGACCACTTTTAGAAATATGCACAATGCAGTGGATTTTAGCGTATGCACACTCTAAGATCAAAACTGTGTGTACGTACATTTTATAAATGAGGCCCATGAAGAACTTGAGAAACAGCGATATTTAAAGTGTTTGCAGGCTGAAAATGGGCTGTTTGGGCAGATTCTCTGGCTTTTATCAAGCAAAATTTTACTTATTTTATTTACTTATCTTCAAGGCATTTTATTGAAAGTTAATCTTTACCAGTGCAGTCAACAAAAAAAAGCCAGCCTATAATTTTTCATGTTTTTACTGGCATTCTGTGGTAAATGCTCAGGATTACATGCATTTCCCCTTAGTGGTCATCACTAATCTCTACACCGCTACAAATCTATCTATTAATGCATGTTTTTAACCGTATCCTTGATATATATTTTTTCTCATCTTCCACATCATTAACATTACCGTGGCCTAAAGCAGAAGTCCCTCCACTGTTGTTCTGAGTGGCTCCCAAACACTGAAAACACGCAGTCTCTTAGCAGCTCGAGAATTAAAACACCCTGATTACAGCTTCAGACTTCAGTCCCCACTCATCACGAGTTAACATTGAATCCAGCCGCCTCGCTTACTAATTTAAAATCAGTAGCGTTCAAGGGCTTCGACTTGCAAAGTTCCAAGCCAAACTTTGAGTAGAATGAAATTGGGTAATTTCTCAACAGACCGAAGCCCCCTGGCGGCGACTGGTAATCATGGTATTATCACTGATTCTTCCTCCCACATCTGCGTGAGTTTTCAAGTGACAGTGAAATTCATGGACAGTGACCCTGATGTGAATGGACTCCTTCGCCCCGTAACCGTTGTAACGCTCACTTCACAGGGCATAAACATCCTCTGAAAGTGTGGGAGTTGCTGTGGCAGGGACATCCAAAATAATTGGCTCAGTGGGGTCTTATTTTATTTCAAGTCAAGTGATTCAAGGGCAACAGATGTTGCAAAGTTAGAATTACATGTGCTTGTATGCAAACTTTTTTTTTCTTTTTTTTTTTCTACCAGACACTCATTATTTGGATTTGTAATGGGAAGAGGCATGCCGTGGGACGACATGTCGCGTATGGTGCACTGATCAAATGATAGCCAGCGTTCTCAGCCATGTCTGCATCCTATATTCTCCTTGTTCCATGGTCTGAGTTCCTTCTTCTTTTGTGCCATGTTTTAATTCCTCGAGCAGCATGAAAATGTAGCTGGATGGATTGTCTAAATGCATCAGCCTATGCTGTTATCAGTCCTAACATGGAAACATGGTGAAGGCAGAGATGCTTTATTTTCTCATATACAATATTCATTCAAAGTTAATTGGCAGAATTTTAAAAATGTCATGTCCCTTATGATTTTAGATCTGATTTCTCCCTTTCTTTGCATATTCCCCCATTTTGCTTATTGCCTTATTTGCCATGAATCATTATTGCCAATGGCAAGATAGATAGATAGATAGATAGATAGATAGATAGATAGATAGATAGATAGATAGATAGATAGATAGATAGATAGATAGATAGATAGATAGATAGATAGATAGATAGATAGATAGATAGATAGACAGATAGATAGACTGATTGATTGATTGATTGATTGATTGACTATTTTTAGACACAATTGTTATACCTACATTAATGCAACTTAATTAACTGATATTAACTTTTTTGTGTGTTATTTTTTTTTAATTGCATTCAACATCCAGTTGGCTCTACATGCCCCCTTCGTTTGAAAGGGCATTTCTGTTACAGTGTATGCTTTCGATTAAAATGTGTTGCAGATGTGCCAATTAGTTGGCAGATTTTTTGCATTTGCCTGCAGGTCAAACAACAACAAGTCCAGCAAGATTCATCCAGCAATACTTTCTGCTGCCATCCAAGCGGAAAATGAAGGACTACTTCTGCAGAAGAGAATTTACATCATTAAGATTGTACTGTGGGGAAAAAAAATAAAAATACGGAAAGGTTTGTTCCAGTCAAAAACCATATGACGTGCTGTTCCAAGAATCACATTAATCTAAAAAGGGAAAACAACCCAAAGTAGGGCCATTTATTACTTTTCAGCAATCCTAATGCTTCTAATTGTCAATTTTAGATAATCCGCAGTGACGTGAAGTTGTTGTAGCTGGTAAGGGTCGTTTTAGTATTCAAGACTTGGTCTTGCAAAAGCACATGTTTCATATGCTGCTATAAGTAAACATATGGTTGTATTTTAAGTGTCCCCACAGTAACCATATCAGTGCCTGAAGACATATGATAGATAGAGGATGGCGATCATAAAGCCAAGATCTCATTACTGATGGCTGGTGCGATATTCCTTTGGGAACATGCAGAATATGTTTTCGAAGCATTGCCATTTCGTGCAGCAGCTCATGAATTGAATACAAGCCAGTCGTTTGCATGTAGAAAACATGTCATAACCATTTCAAAAATATGAGTTTAAGTTTCCACAACAACAAGATGGTTTCATATTATTTCGCCATGCGAGTGCTCATCATGTAAATGAAACTTCTCTCTGACTCTGAGAAATAATAGATCATAGACGCATTGTTATGGCAGTTCATATTCGCCCAAGCCTTGTTTCTGTTCCAACCCCCCCCCCAAAAAAAAATCTTGAAAGAAAATCAGGCTGCTCCACGCTTTCAAAGAAACTTTTGGAAGTGCCTCGTCTTGTTTCGTGCACGCAGGGATATGCTAATGAGCTCTGATAGCTGATATGCAATCGGAGTGTGTGCGCCGAGATTTCAGACATTCACTTTCCCCCTCTGTCTTCGGCTCAGTTAAGATCCTCAGTCATGCAGGTGATCGGTTTGCTTTTCACATGCAGCCGGGCCTCATAAAACCGAGGCTTTCTCATAAAATCCAAGCGCTAGTCATTGCTAATCTTTGTCGGTTTTGTTAGAGATTGGTTTTCAACGTCTCTCTCAACAGTTTAGGATTGATTTCTGAAGGCATGTTATACAACGGTTTTCTGAGATTCGTTTCGCAGCTTCTCAGTAAACATGGGAATTTGATGTTCTGATACCAATCTCAGTGTCTTTGGTTCAGTGGAAACCATTTTACTTCAGTAATCTGACATATTTCTAAGTGCAACAGAATTGTCAATGAGAAAAAAACATGCATTGTGATAGGCAATTTTATCCATTGACAATTGATTGGATCATGAAAAATGCATGTAACACAAAGAAGAGAGTCAGAAGGTTTGGAGATTGTTTGGAGGGATTGAAATAGGGATTGATGATGTCAAGAAAAAAATAAGGTTGTTTCAGAGGCAGAGGATTGCATTTAGAATAATATGCATTGATGAATTGTGGAAAATAACAATAATTAGAAATGTTATAGCATCCATTTTGAATTTATGCTGACTTTAAAGCCTAAAAAGGATTTGTTTTAATTTGCACATTCGAACGAGAATTAAAGAATAAAATTGTCTTTAGAATTTTTTTTTTTAAGAAATTAATATTTGTATTCAGCAAAGATGCATTAAATTGATCAAAAGTTACAGTAAAGATTTATAAAGTTACAAAAAAAATGTAAAACTCATATAAATGCTGTTTATGCTGTTACTTGAACAAATGATCACACATTTTTTTATTTAATACATGTCACTGTGTGTTAATAAAGTAAAAAAGGAGAACAGAATACCATAGCTTCCCAATTTTAATTGTACTGCAAATGGCAGATTTTGAACAGAATGCTAATTATTTCAGTCAAATTTCAGATTTGCATTTGTCAAACACTTTGTTTCACAGTATGTTGACATAAAAAAATTACTTCCAAAGTTTAAAACCCTTGTTTTCGTCAAAGAATTTATCCAAAAAAAGATGGTACTTTATATTACTATGAATGGGAGAAATGTATGGCGGAATAAGCCCCGCCTTCTAAATAAAAGAGCCAATCTCCAATTGGTAAATTGATTGTATCACTGTAGCTGCCTTTAGAAGATTTTTTGCCATGATTTGAGCATTTGGAAACAAAATTATGAGACCATTGTTGTCGGATTTCATCTGTGATTTAAATATGCAATTTAATTGTAAGCTTTGTGAACAGCTTTGGAGAATTGTATGTTTCCCCATTCAAAGAGATAGGATCTGAACTTGCTTGCACCGCCTGAGGGGCGTTTCAACCAAACGCTGTATTAAGGGCTACATAAAGTTTTGAATGAAAATGTCTCTGAAACGTCTTAGTATTTGGCAAATATTGAATTTATTTCACTTCAGCTTTGGTTAAGTATGCAAACTAGTATGTGCACGGCAACTCTCGCCGATAGGATACATGGATACATCCAGCCGCAGCCGATGTCCAACACACCTTTTGTTTTAGTGCAATGGGTGATTGACAGATGAGTAGGCGGGCCTTGGCTGTTGCATTACTCTATGTGCATAATCATTTAGTACTTTAAAGACCTGAGATGGATGTTAATATTAGTTGTACAGGGTTTCAGGGGTAGTTAATGGCTAGTGTTAAATTATTACTTTGCTGTTAAACAGGAATGTTGTTCCAGGAACAACAATGGTGTGATTATTTAGCACAATCGCAGTGAGATTCAAAGCATAATTTTCCTAACAGCTGAGACGGAACAGTGTCCTTTTATAGCGTCTAAACGCTCTGATACATCACTGTCTGTGTTTAGTCTCCCGCACAATAGCGTTTGCTTCTGAAAATCTGACTGGAGCCAGAGTTCGCAACGGCCCATTGGTGACTCAATGGCGTGTAAAAACAGAAACAGAATAGTGAGCTGTGAGGTGCCATGCTCGCTTCCCATGGTGAAATACATTTCATACTTTGTAGCACATCATTTCCAGTGATACTGGATTGTGTTTGTTATCTGAGCTCTACTCCATCAACTCACTCGACAGTCTGAGAAATCTTTCTGTATGTGTCTCCATCACCATTCACGACACCAAACAGATGTAGAAGTGTTGCAGAAGTGATAAGCCCATGGATGATTTCACTAAATTCGGCATGAAACTGAAGTTGCGATTGCTTTTTCTTCCCTGTTGTGATGTAAATCTGAGTGAAACGGCTTCTTGAACAAGAACAAATGTAAGGCGGGGCTTGATTGTGTCCATGAAGAATTGATTGGACGGTTGTGGTTTGCTATTGGTGGATCGAATGTGAGTGACAGGTAAAACCTGGCTGATAAATGTAAACAATCTTGGGTGGTCTGCGATACCTTCTGACTGTGCTGAACAATGCATATAATAAAGTCATAGCCTTATTTGCAGAATTCCTTTAGCTAATCAGGTGCTTAACAATGCATGCAAATAAACAAACCTATTAGTCTGGTGCAGTTTATCTTCAGTGTTGTGCAGAACTACTATATGCATGTGAAGCCGCAGTGGATTTCGGAATCATGAAAAGATGAAAAGACCTACACATAAAAAGTTCGGAAGGATAAAATTATTAATCCACAATTCCATTTTGAGCAGCAAAGTCTTTTTTGGCATTAAACCATATCAGAATCTATAATAAGTTATTATGAAGCTACTGTGGCTGACTTTTACAAATGAATATTAGGTCCAGCTTATTGCAAAATCCGACTTTGTGTCCTTTCAGTTTGCGGATGGCCGCATTAAGCATTCATGGCTTAATGCATAATCACATTATGCATTACACTGCTGTGATGCTCGAGATTAAAAGTCAAACACTTTCCCAAATTAGAGGCGACGAAAGTTATAAACACTTTTCGCTGTCATTGTGCAAGCACCTTGGGGAGACACTGATGTGTGCAATATGTTTACCTTGAGCTGACTGCCCCCCTGTTTAATATTCAACAAATCTCATTTGCAAAGCACAAGATAGCACCTGTTCTACTTGGGTTAGCAGACTGTTGTCACAAATTATAAGCTTTGGGGAAATATATGAACCGAAGCACTGACAAGGAAGGAACAGCTTATTGCCCTGAAACACTTTAAGACCTCGATGAGACTTTAAGCGTTGGATGATGTACAGGAAGTCTACTATTTAAACGAGTATTACGTCCATAATCCACTGAATTAAAGTAAAGCCAAGCTCGCTAATTAGTCCTACATCCAGTGTGTGAAGAAGGCGTGAATCCTGTTCTTTGGAAGTTTTCAAACTGGGAAGTTTCTCCCTGTGGCTAAATTTGCAGTTCCCTGTTTCACTTTACTCGCACATCAAAACTTTCTTAGAAGGTTCTTTGACTTTGTAAATCTCCCATGTGTAACGCTTCGGGCACGTAGTTAGATGGGTTTGACCCTTTTTATGTGCACGTCACGTTGTAATGTGTAGGATAAGGATCATTTAGCTTTGGAATTTGTTCACTTTTCTTGTACAGTCTTTCATGCTCACTTTGAGTGAAATGCTGATGGTTATTTCCATGCAGGTTGAATTGGGCGATGCATTTAATTGTGTGCTAATTTTGCACGATGACCGAGCTGTACCTTCCAGAGGTTTTTTTTTTTTTTTTTTTTTTCATACCTTGGGAGTCTTAATCTAGTTCTCAGTTGCTTTATTTAAATGTCAACTTTGTCTTTTAGATCATCGTATGAGTAATTATACACTCCCATTCAAAAGTCTGTGGTTGGAAATACCATTACAATCTAAAATTTTTCTGGAAATTCAACAACAAAAAATGGTTTATATATTACATAAGCACCAGTGTGGGGTCATATTTCTGGAAAAGCCAGTGCATTAAATGCAACAAATGTAAAAAAAAAAAAAAAAAAAAAAAAAAAACATGCATGCAAACCAAAAAAATAAATATATAAGAGTCTGGCTTTAGAACAAAAACATTATTTTTCACATTTCATACTTGAGATACTTTTGCATTTACATACTTTCACATAATGTCATACTTAGTTCAAAATAAAAGACTCAAACCATCACATTTAATGTAATAAATCAAATATTCCTGACTAAATTCTTACTGCAAGAGCTGCATTTTTTATTGAATTTCAGCAGATTGAAATGTTGATGTCTCCTTGTGGTGAAAATCAAGCTTTTAATGTTGTTTATATGTCTATGTGGTGTTTTTAATATGCTTTAAGACAAACCATGTGCAAATTCATAAGTCGACACCATTACTGAGTATTTCCTCCTTAAAACTGCAGTGAACCGACGACAGTCTCAAAAACACGCTTTGAAATCGCTGGTGTTTCTGACGTCACAAACTACCTTGTAACCAATCAGATCAACGTGTGGATCTCTGAGCTGCTGTGAGTGAGTGGAGGCGGGGCTCATTTGCATATTCATAGAACCACGTATACTAAATGGGGCAAGGGTAGAGTTACATTCAAGCTATTTTAAGTCAGCTTTTACGAGGAAAAAACATTTAAATGTTATTTTGGTGATCAAAGATGAGTTTTAAGGGATATAATTATACTATACAGGGGGACTTTAAACGATCTCATTTGTAATTTTCTGTCCACCTGATGTCTATCACTTTTAGATATTATGTTTAAGGGGCAAGCATTACTGTATTATGCAGTCTGCATGGTTAAAAAATAAAAAAATAAAATAATAGGAAACGGAAGATGTAGGCCATTATGCAAGCTTCCCGCTTATTAGTTCTCAAGAGAGCTTCCCAAATCAAGCCATAGTGAGGTGTTTACAAGGCCGAAGCACCTACTGCTGTTGTTCTTGATTACACTGATTGTGTCTAATTGACAGATTTATGTGGCCTGAGTGTCTCTCGTTCAACCTGTCCTCTCATGGCGAGGTCAATTTGTTTATTAGCCATCTCTCAGCATGCTGGCCAGGGAAATCAACTGATGTGGGGCTTCACCGCTGAATTCTGCTTGCTGAAAATGAAGCCTTGGCTCCAGGTAACCAGAGGTGTTTAGACGGCTGCAAACAGAGCAGCTGTTCATGCAGAGGGCTTGACAACTGAAGGTGGGAAATATTGCATGATGGGAAATACAATGACAATACAATGACAGTCGTGGTGTACAATTCATATTTACTTAAAAAAAAAAAAAAAATTAAATTCTGCCATTGTTTTGCTCCAACTCAAGTTTTTTTTTTTTTTCTGTTGAGATGTTCTTTTCCATAAAGTGAAAGCGGATGGATGGATGGATGGACAAACTACAAACAAATAGATAAATAAATATTAACACTAACATTGCATTAGTTAAAATGAGCTAACAATGAAAAAAAAAAATTCTAAAGCATTAATTAGTCTCCGTTTATGTTACTAATACATTATTAAAACCAAAAGATACAAATATGTTAACATTAGTTGAGCACTGTTTGGTAAGCTTCTTGTTCTTGTTCTTGTTCTTGTTCTCTTTCCACCATGCTTTTGTTTTGTTTGTGCACATTTTTCTAAATAAACTGCACTTGGGTTCTCTGTAACTGAGTCCACCTGAGGCAAGTTGCAGAGAACCCACATGACAGACATAAAACAAGAACATGAAACAAAACCAAAACATGACAATTACAATTAAATCAATTTAATGAGAATCATTGTTTAGAATCATAGGAATAAATAATCAGAAAATTACAACAACAAAAAAAAAAAAAAAAAAACTCACAAATAAGAATGTGTCATGAGACTTGTGATGCAAAACAGCTTGCAAAATATAAATTCTCATTTTTCTTTTGTTGTAGGGGTTTACCATGACTCAGCTGCTGTGAGATTTAAAGGGCACCAGTTATGCAAAATTCACTTTTACAGGTTTTTTAACATATTTTTGTGTCTGCAGTCTGTGTACACAACCTAACCCACAATGATAAAAAAACTTAGACAAATATATTAAGGCATAATTTTGTAAAGAAGCTTTAAATGGAATCGCTAAAGGAGGACCTTATATAATTTAAGATATTGTTACTGCAGTTTTCTCTAAAGCTATGTGCATTGTGAGAAGCACTATTTAGAGTAAATTTAATTAACTTGACTTTCTCTCGTTTAGCAGAGATATCTGTGTACACAGTTCTGGTGATTGTTCTTAACTGTGCTGTTCATTTTGTAACGTGCTCTTCCTCTCTGCAACGTGTGTCCTCATCCCTCTATTGAGTGCTGCAGTCAGTGTGTGACGAGTGTCCTTGCTCTGCCCTGATCGTTTGTAATGTTGTAGAAACCTGTCTGTATTGATCATGTGTGTATTCCTGTGCTGTCATGACTGCATGATGCCCCCATGTTGTCCTTCAGTACAGACAGTGCGAATTGCCTATATGACGTCTGCTATCTTACTGAAGTACTTCTGTGGCTTGTTTTGTGTCTGCTTCCAACTTCCGGGTGAACTGAAGGGGAATTTTCAGTGGATTGTGAGGCATTTGGATTGCCAGCTTTCATTTGCACTCTTGGCTAGTTTTACTGGCTGTTGGAAATCTGATCAGAAGTTAGCCAGAGTCCAAACTTGCCAAGTGCCTAATGTGGACAAAATTGACTTTGGCAAGTAAATAAAAAAGTTGGTTAAAAAAAAAAAAAAAAAAAAAAACATAACATACCCAAACTCCACCCAAGAGTTTCCTCTTTTATTATCATTTGCAATGAAAAAAAAAAAAAAAAGTCAAACGTTTGGGGTCAGTGAAAAAACAAATAAACAAACAAAAAAAACAACATTTATTGATAATAATAATGTTTCTTGAGCATCAAATCATCATATTAGAATGATTTCTGAAGGATCATGTGACACTGAATACTGTAATAATTCAGCTTTTCATCACAGGAATAAATTATATTTTACAGTATATTCAAATAGAAAAAGTTCTTTTAAATTGTTATATTTCACATTATAACTCTTTTTACTTATTTTTATTTGAATGAATGTGGCCTTCATGAGCTTTAGAGTAAATATGTATATATTAGGGAGATTAAATAATGCATTTTGGGAAATAGTAAATTCCTAAATGTGAGATTTAAATGCTGCATTTAATTTAATATGTAATTTAGTGCATGGTCATATGCATGTTTCTCACATGGGTTTAATTAAGCTGTTGATGTTCAGTTGGAGCCCCTGGCCCTTAAAAATTGAACGCTGAAATCAGAGAAAGTTTCTTAATTAAGACACGTCCAACGTCTTGTAATGAAGTGAACCCTCATTTCACATTACACTCTCTTTACCATCACGATTGCCACAGCACATTGAATATTTAAATGTGTAATATGTAGAAGTAATCGTATTTGTTTATGGTCATTGTCCTGGAAACTAGTCATCTGACTTGTACTCTTGGACAGAGGAAGGTGAACAGAGCCTGTGCACATTGAATATTCATGAGTTATTCCTTTCTATTGAGCACCGTGGGAGGAGAAACATTTTGCATGATATAAATTTTATGAAACCTTCATAAGCAGCCATTACTTTTTAAGCAGTCAGCGCTATGTAATCTCATGAAGAAACATTGCCCACTTATAGTTCATATCAACATGTACTGCAAAAACGCCACTCAAAATATTCAATGTAATAGATCTGCTATGCTGCTGCTGTACAATAATATAGCATACGTGAATTACGTGCATTACTGATCTAGCAGATCTATACAGGTGGAGCTGGGGAAGGAGAAGGGTTTCTGAGAGCGCACTGCACTGCCACAGCAAACGCTGACCAAGTATTTAAAGGTTGAGCAGTGAGCTCATTGGCTACTGATACAGCAGGAACCAATCAGCTGCTCCCTATAGACAATGATGTGATCACAAGCAGAATGAATTAATAACCTGTTAGCCTGCGCCATCTAGGGTTTCATGACAGAACTCTGTGTTTTCTTACACAATTTCACTTATCATGTTAAGTTAATCTTTTTTAAGGATGTTTAGATATTAATGTAACATTATTGTGTAAATTTGACAGTTTATGTTTAAATATTTGACTATTGTTAAGAGTTATAGCATGGTTACATCTCACATGTCTATTTCATTATGATTATTACGCTGCTAGATTACGTGCTATATTCGACCTGCTGTGAAGTGTTCAGAAATATCTCTGCATATTGATGTTATGACAACTAGTCAACTAGACATCATCTGAAGATCCAAGACTTGACAGGATCCTTGGAAACAATGTAAATACTGCATTGGAGTGACGTTTTGATGGTTGACAGATAAGCACCTCAATAATGATTCCCTTAATGAGACGCGTATATAATGAATTCATTGAACATGTTAATTTATTCTGTTATCTTGAGATATAAGTGTGTGTGTGGCATTCTGTGTGTTTCTAGTCTCTTCACGTGAAGTAAACTAGAAGCCCAGCCAGACTAGAGTTCTCCATTCACCAGCTGATGAAATTAAGTTCACTGGTGCACATAAGAATTCTGAATGCATGGATCAGGAATTCCATGAAATACCACTGAGGTCCCGGTGGACCCGTGTGTTTGGGTTGACACAAGGAGACCGATCTGTTCTTCACGAGAGAGAGTCAAAGAGCAAACCTGTAGAGTTCCATGTCTGCCTATCACTGTCTTTAGGGATGTATTGATTCAGGGACGATTGGCAGGAAAATGGTGAATTATATATAGTTCTCCAGGGAATTCTGTTAAAGCAGAAGGTTCCATGCAGTTTTATACCTGATAGTATTTGAAAAATGCAGGATATATATATATATATATATATATATATATATATATATATATATATATATATATATATATATATATATATAATATAATTGTTTTTTTTTTTTTTTTTTTTACTGTGTGTGTGTGTGTGTGTGTAGTAAAGTAGTTGTTAAGTTTAGGTACTGGGTAGGATTAAGGGCTGCAGAACAAGGTCATGCAGAATAAGGCATTAATATGTACTAATAAACGGCCAATAATCTAGTAATATGCATGCTAATAAGCAACTAGTCCATAGTGCATGAAGCTCAATTTTGGCAATGGAATAAATATACTGAATTGTCATTTTAATTAGTAACTGTAATAAAATTTTATAAAATGTTTAAAAAAATGTTTTTTTTATACATAAAATCTAATTTCTTTATATATAAAACATGCGAAAATAATAATAATAAAAATAAAAAAAATTCATTAAAAATGGTTAATTTTCTTTATGCAAAATATAGTTTCCTTCTTCTTCTTTCTTGTTAATTTTGAGGTGAAATTGGTCCCGGAAATTTCCTGACCATTTTTGTGAGATTCACCCAACTAAAGGCTCTTTTTTTTTTTTTTTTTTTTTTTTTTTTTTTTTGGTATCAGCCCTCACAAGAGTTCACAATGCAGTGCTAATTTAATAAACTTCATGAATCACTTCTGAGACCTTTACCATCTCCCTAACATGTCTCTGTTCTCCGGGTCTCTGCCTTCATTTTGCACTTGATGCACCATTAGCCAGACTTCTGCCAGGCCCTGCACTTAACTACTTTCTCCAATATAGTCTAGAGACAGGGCGAAAATTAATATGAGACTTTGAAATATTTGGCAGGTTAGTTATGCACGTAGGCCTATAAATAGTGAATAATGCATTAGCATATTGTTGAGAGCTCAAATTCCACCCATCTAGCTTGTCAACATTAAATAAACGTTTAAAAAAAAAAGAGATATTAAACATATTTACATGAATAAACAATGACAGGATAATTGATTGTGTGGCATTTTATTCACTTTGCAGCACTTGCCCGAACCAATGGATGCATTTAACAGGTTCATGATCATACACAATTCATAACTTAATCATTTACAGTTGATGAGGGCTTAATAAATTAAACTCATTTTCCATTGGCATTATAATATTCTTTAGCATATTTCATGGCACAAACATGCATCCTAATTTAAATGTAATGACATGGAAAACAAACACATAATGCCGATTCGTTCTGTTTACCCGCTTTCTGTGTTGTATGCACTTATTTAAATGTGCTCACTGTATCAAATTCAGCAGAAAACAATGACATATTTGACGGTAAAATGTACAAGGTCAGTAACCTCATTGGCAACACCATTGCTTTAGAAGATAAACAGACCTAAAACAATTCCTGGAACTAAGAACCGTTCACACTAACACCGTGTCCTAACTACACGCGCCGCGACGCCGCAACACACGATAAAAGGTATCTTTTCCATGTTAATCAGAGTTTTTGTCCTAACCAGGCGCGACGGCGAACCCGCGACATTTCTAATTTAGAAATGGTTTCTATTTTTCTGCGACGTCGCGCTGGAACATCAAACACAAAGTGTGGCAATGATAATCTCAGGTACTGTTTATGTTCTTTATTTAATGTTAAAAGCGTGAAATGTGACTTTGAATATCATTTAGTGCTCCAGCTTTGTAGCTGTAAAAGCAACAATGGATAATTCACCTCAGATCTTGAAATTAAACTAATGGAAACATGAACGTTAAAACTGTGAACAAACAAGTGTATTATTTGACGAAGATTGTTTTAGTAACTCAGTAGCCTATGTATTTTTTAAATGGTGTAATATTTGTGAATTTTATTATGTATCTACTTATCCATTTTCTTGCGAGTGCCGTCAAGATTACTCTCTAGTGCTGTGCACTTGCCGTGAGACTCCGCCCACACGCTGTTCTGATTGGCTGTGATTTTTGATTGACGTTGTGGCGTCTCACTTTCGCGTCGCGTCTAGTGTGGACAGACACACTGCCTGTCGCTGGAATCTTATCGCGTCGCGTGTAGTTAGGACACGGTGTAAATTAGAAACGTCGCGTGTCGCCGTCGCACCTGGTTAGGACAAAAACTCTGATTAACATGGAAAAGATACCTTTTATCGCGTGTCACGGCGTCGCGTCGCGTCGCGTGTAGTTAGGACACGGTGTAAGGAAGATAACTATAATAATGACTGTATGAACTGGCCTTTAATCATGACTCTTTACTCACTGATTTACTAATGGCATCAGTGTACTCATCTCAGAAATTACATTCATTTTGTATTCCTGGTTAGAGAATTGAGATGTCCTTTAAGATGGCTCCTGTCGGTTTACGGGTCACGGGCTTGAGAACGTAGGAGCGAGGAAACATCAATTTGAGTATAGAGAAGCACTCCATGACATATTATTGTGAGATATTGGGTGAAAATTTGATTTTCACCACAGGGGGTCTTTAACTCCATAGGTAACATGATGGTGGGCCTAAGATGAAGCTTCTCTATG
The DNA here is from genome assembly GCF_949319135.1 of Squalius cephalus. NCBI lineage: Eukaryota > Metazoa > Chordata > Actinopteri > Cypriniformes > Leuciscidae > Squalius > Squalius cephalus. The sequence continues at coordinate 60,772,688 of NC_137123.1, forward strand.
TGACCTGATGGTATATTTCAACTGAAATACTGCAGGTAGATAGACTCACATGAGAGCTCTTGTTTTCGAGATATTGAAACGGACTCTTACTTGACCTGAGACCGACGTGGGTTTATGCATTCCCCGAGCATACGGTGTATAATGTGTTGTGTGTTCATTCTGCACACGTTGATGTTCTCCGTCAGTGTCTGGATAAACTCTTCAAAGTCGGAAGGTTTCGCTTCACCTCAGCGGGGAGGCATCCATCCGAATGATCCTCATTTTGCATGCCTATCATCTTTGAACAAGTGCAATGTGAACATTAATTGCCCGCATCAACATTGATTAAGTTCCACAACATCGCTCTCAGCACTTGACTTCACATTAAAGCTTGGCAAGCAATCGGCAAGCATATCGTCCAATACTCAATGCACGTAGACTTGGAGATCCTTATGTGAATTAAGTCATCCGGAAAGAGATTGGCCAGGGATTGTTTGTCCCAATTGTTGAATTAAAATCTGTTTTGCTTTAAAATCCCATTGGAGAAAGCAATGATGGAGATGGGAATGTATAAGATGTGTTTTGAGAATAAGGTCAGCTTGTGATTAAGCAGGAATTGGATTGGACTGGTCATCGGATGCCTTCACAATCATTTGAATGGGATGCCATTGAAGATGTTTGCAAGTGTCTGTAGAAAACCGCAGATTTCAAAGACCCACTTCTGTCCTAATCCATTTATTCAGAGCATTAAACACATTTCCGGCCTTAAGTTCAAACAAATATTACCTTAACTAAGGGGCGAGTGTAATGCTTGATCTTTAATACATTAAAGACATAGCAACTTCTTTGAAAAGTTAAAAAGTCCATCCAACATGATAGGCCTAGAAAAGAGCATACGAGAAGGACGGTGGGATATTACCGGTGGCATTTCGAGGATTTTTCAAAGAGGGGCCAATAAGTGCAAAGAGGGGCAAAATTAATATTTCATTTCAATATGATTCTGTGTTCTTTATTGACTCAAGACCTCATCATTTTTTGAAATGGTATTTCCAAGGTTGACAAATGTGAAGTTTAATAAGCTAAATTAATTTAAGAAATAAAAACATTCCTAATTTAATTATTTTAATTATTTATCAGAGGTTTATAATGAATAAAAGGTCCAATATCTACGTTCAAATTGAAAACTCTTTTTTTGACTTTTAAGATTTGAAAATGTTATATTCTTTGTAATTATATGTATGTGTGTGTGTGTTTATATAAGCTTTGTGTAGTTTGAATACTTCTCTAGACCTATCTCTGTAGTGACAATGTATTTGTGTAGGCCAACTTTGAAGTGCATATCACCCAGGTGAACTTGACTTGAGAACGATGGAACTGGAAGTGCTAAAATGCAAGCTTATTTTGGCAAAAAAAAAAAAAAAAATTATAATAATAATAATAAGCCATCCCTGCAGCACTCTATGCAGCATTGTGTGGTTTCCATGCATTTTATTTCATTTAAAGCTTATTTAGATTTTATTTCATTTTCATTTGTTTCAAGGAGCATTTTTTTTAAATAAAATACTTATTTTTTTATTTTTTTTTAATGAAAAGACAGCTAAATGCCTATATATAAAAGCACTGAATTAAACTGGCCTGTAAGGAAATAAATCTGCTCTGCACTAAAAATAAAATAAAAAAAACTTTGAATCAATTTTCACTCAAGAATTGCTTGTAATTTTCACAAATTATCACAAAGAAACAGCAAGTTACACATTAAATGAATGGGTAAACAAACAGCTGATGGGCCCATTTTCCATTCCATAGTATGGGGGAAAAATACTACAGAAGTCAATGGGGCCCATCAATTGTTTGGTTACTGACATTCTTCAAAACATCTTCTTTAGTGTTCATCAGAATAAAGAAATTCAAACAGGTTTGGAACAACTCGAGGTTGAGTAAATGATGACAGAATTTTCATTTTTGGTTGAACTATCCCTTTAAGTATGAGCAAATGCAACTGATTAAGAGTCATGCACATTGAAATGATCTCTTTTACCTTTTATCGTAAATGCTTAGCTGTAAACTCACGAGTGTGGCGGATCTGTGTACGACGTACAAGAAGATTTGTTCCCGTCGAGTAAATTAGCTTTATACTAAGGTTGACAACTCTTGCGGAAAAGCTGCTGATGGCTTTGTTGTGCGATGTACCATTGGAGGATTTGAAGAAAACAGCCATCCCTTTGTTTGGCTTCCTTTAAATACTTGACCCAAGAAATCCCGAGCTTTCTCCTGGTCTTAAGCCCAATGCCTGCAATAACCCTTGGCATGTTATCCAGAACAAAGTAAATCTCTTTACACTAGTTAGTCTTTACTCCTATGAACAGCTCAAGCTGGCACAGCACAAAGTGACATATTGGCAATTTTTCCAGTTCGGAGGTCTCAGATTTCCCAATTTCCAATTGTGCTGTAATAAAATCTATTTATTACAGCACGGCTAAAATAGGTTGTATCCCGCTTTTTTTCTCACCGGCTGAGACACATGCTGGGGTATAAAATACATATAATTTTCACCCCCAAAACCATGTTGCTATTTTGGAGGACAGCTGAATGTGAATCATTTATGGGATATGGGTTGAATCAAATCATTTTAGATAACCTCTCCACTTCAGAATATGCCTTCCACACTTTTCTTTTCAGGCTGAATAAGCGAGTGGGAATTTGAGGGAGGGATGGGGAAAGTGAGAGCTAGTATCTGTTGTGGCCTGTAAGGTTCACGGTCGAGAGTGATGCATATTAATGCAAACAATGTGAAACGAATGAATATCTAAAATATGCTGATCGGAATATCTGGGCAGCATCCGAAGGAAAGAGCCTTTTCCATGCATAATTCAGCAACGGCGTTCTGGAAAAACACATTTATGTAAATCCAAAGTGAGATAATATGGCAAAAGCAAATGTTAATTCACCTTCCGACAATTTATCTGTGGAAATGATGAGGTACCCTGTGTTTTGCCGAAGTCACGGAGTGTTGGAAAGAAATTAATCGGAAAAGTAAGCATATGGGGGAAGCTTGTTGTGAATTCAGATGGCGTTTGAGGTCAAGGCATGTTTGAATCCATTGGATTCTGCTTGATGATTGCGGGAATTCTGTACGGAATGTTTAGAGCGTGAGCGATGCTTGAAATTACAAGTTAATTTGGACTCGCCAATGAAGTGCACAGCGGACAACACAACATGTCATAAATTGCTCTGACATGATCAAATTAGTTGCATTTGATTGACGCATGCATGCTATTTTGGATACTATGATTCATATAGCATTATAAACAGGCGAGGTGCCATACAACTTTTTTTTTTTCTTTTTTTTTTTTTTGAGGCAGTGTGGAGGGTTGTCCTCTGATTTGTTGCATGGTGAAACTGTGGGCAATCCATCGATCCATCCATTCATCCATCCTCCCATCCATCAATCCATCCTCCAATCCATCCATCCAATCTAACTGAATCACACTTTTCTTTCATTTTTACCCTCAACATCTGTTGTTCTTATTAAAGAACATACAGTTCTTGACCGTTCAGAAATCTAAAAATGAATTGTGGCTGGTTAATGTAATACATCTCCCAGTTTGTGTTAATACACAAATGTTTGAAAACAAGCAGCTTTGTAATAATTACTACAGAAATGCTGGAAGAAATTGTATGAAGGAGCCTTCGATTATTGTGTTGGACAATGGCGGCCTTCAACTGCTGAGTCGCATAAATCTTAGCAAAATAAGAACAAGAGCACAGTGTGACATTTTAAATGTGTGTTATTGTGAATTCTTCCCTTCAGTGATTTCTGCTGCTGGTTCATCATGATACATACAAATTATTGCAATGCAAGTTTAAAATATTTATTGAAAGCAGTCAAACACGAGCTAAAACTGCTCATCAAGACAAATAGTAACTCTATTGTGATGCAGGACTGTCCCGATGGAATGACGACAACACGTTTTTTTTCTCTGAGATCGCTTATGAGGCCTAAACTCAAGTGTAAAAGAAGGCGATTCACCCCTGAATGGATGTCCTCATCCCCAGGAGTTCATCACACCTATCAGGGTTTTCTCGAGCAGGACGTACAACTTGTCACCTGATGAGCAATTTTCATGGTTGATGGGTAATAAATGCTTGAGCATTTCACACCATTTCCCTTTAATGGTTTGCACCTGCACAGCCTCTCAAGCGGCACTGACTGACAGACGTGGCGTCATTCAGACGCAGTTCTCTCCGTGTTATTAAAAACATGTGTAGGCATTGTCAGCTTTATGTAAACACAGTGATCAAAAATAATAAAGTCAATTAGTAATGCGTGTGCAATCATGACATAATACAAGACTATTAACATCAATTCCACCTCACGATTTGTATAACATTTTTTGCTAATGTTTTGAGGATTAAAGACCAGATTACTTTTCACGAACACTCTATTGACATTACTGCAAGAACGTTTGTTCATAACTTTCAGAGAATATTGGCAGAGTGTTAGTTAAAGTTTTGAGAATGCTCCCTGTTCGCTGGATTATTTCCTAAGCTTCTATGGATAAAGATAATGCCCAGCCTGTTCTTTGATAGATGCGTCCCGTCCCAGATGATGGTCTTTCTTCCTCCCACCATGTAATGAAAAAGTCTCCCTCGATTGACTTGTTTTGCTCACTGGAGCTCTAATTAAGAACAGGGCAGGGTGAGCAGAAGAAAACAATAGGCGAACCTATGGTGTGTTTCCTCCTGTGGTTCATACTAATACAGATGGCAAACGCAATGAGTGTGTGTGAGTCTGTGAATTACTCGTACTGTTTTTTGCTGTATGTACACTTTTATAAAGTGATGTTAAGTTTTAGGGGAAGGGTTACAGCTTGGGAATCATTACATCTATGGAATGTCCCCATAAAACATGTAAAACCAATGTGTGCGTGCGTGTGTGTGTGCGTGTACTTGCCTCAGGTCAAAAGGATGAGTTGAGGCCAATGGGACTTTTCAAAAATTCTGTTTCCATCAATAACAGCCGATCTTAGGCATCCAACGGGTTGAAAACCTCAGCCTACTGGTTAAATCTGTAGAGACACCAAAATGTTCGATAAAAGTGTGAGTATCTATATAATTTATCTGCGCGCACAGAGATCTTTTACCTTGTGGTATGAGAGGTGGTGCGCACGTGGGCGAGAAAGAAGATGGTGAATCATTCATCACTATATGAACCCTGGACTCAATTAGTAACACTAGTCCGTTAGAATAGATGATTCCCTCCTCTCATCATAATTTTATAAGTGAAGGACCAGGAGACCTTGTATCTTTGTATTATGTATGGCAGTAAACTCGCTGAGCATATGAACTCAATGCAGTGCCAAAGAATGACTTAATTTAATTATTAGGCAATATGAGAACACTTAAGCGTGTAATAAACTTCATATAGGTATGGAAAAAAAAAAAATCTGCTTACATTAGCTGATGTAATAAATGGCCTCCATGTGAAATCCTTTGCACAAAAATGAATGTTCAGTGTTTAAGATTGTCAATAATTTATGAATAATGTATAGATTATGAAATTAGAAGTCAAAAGACTAGAAGTAAAAATGTATTATCATGTCCCTTTTTATGACAACATTAGCCCCACTTCTCGAAATTCCAGTATGCTTTATATTCTAAAATTGCACAGAGGTCAAAAGGTCAGCACTGAAAATATTCTTCTCTCACTCTCACATTCATGCACTCACGGGGGGGTATATAAAATAGCACACATGCCCACTCTGCTGAAACATTATTCCTCTACTGTGCTGTCCATCACGATCTCTCAGCGAGGACAGTGCGGTTCCTCTTCTTTCTGTTGCGTGTGGGCAGTGCTCCATTGTGTTCTGGCCCTGATTCAAGAAAAGCAGCTTAGAAGAGCTCAGCAGATGATGCTCGAGGTCATTAATTAACACATCAACTGTTATTAGCTTTATAATGATGCTGGGTGGGCATCCATGCCATTATGATTACCAACCATGGGCCGGTTAATCTGAACACTCAAGGGGGATTGATCTACAGGGGGTGTAACTTGGATGTGGATGTGGTAACCTGACTGTTGCAATCTTGTGTGTAATAGCGTTGTATCATTTTCCATTGAAAGTAGCAAGGAGAAACCATGAGCTCATTAACATATGAAGAACCATATTTGCATATCAAAACCTGTTCTGTGTGAAGCAACAACTGTAGCAACAACTCTCTCTGATAAACAGCAGTGACTAATGGAAGTATGATGGGGTCAGGCAATCATAACAGACGTCATTCATATATATATATATATATATATATATATATATATATATATATAAATCTTAAAGTATACAGCGGTAAAAGATTAAAGAAAGCATCGTGGAACACTATCTGGAAGGACCGTGTGAATTAGTCCTAGAAGGTGTTTTTGGGCTTTTTCTAAAGTATATACAGTAACAATTTAATTGCACAGGTCAGGTGGAAGTGTACTAAAATGTAATATATATGTGTATATATATATATATAATAAAACTTGCCACAATTATGGTCATTTATCCTTCTGAAAAGACGTCTCATCAGTCACAAAACAGACAGCAATATGTTTTAACATACGGTGTGTTCTAGAGCCTTATGTTGTCAGGACATTGACAAAAGTGTGATGTCTTTGCATCGAAGTTACTGTCTCTTATTTCATTTGTCACTTTGTCAAGTTTGATATTTTTTTACATTTAAATGCTCTTACACTCGGAGCCTACTTTTAATTTACTTTTATTTCAATTTCCTGTAATTTAATACATTATATTACCTTCAAAATGCTTAATGATACACCAGTCAGTTACATGTTCTCGTGAATAATATAATAAATTATAATATGCATTTATTCATAGAAAAACATTTAATGCATTAATACACATGAACAACACCCAATATACTCTTAACATCACAGCCACAAATGGTCAAGTATTATTATTTATATTATTATTGCAGTGGTTACAATTATTTATGAAGAGTTTTTGAAATGCATTATATATAAAGGCCTCGAGTAAAGTGTCTTTTTGTCAGATTGTGCATGGGTGAACAACACTGACCATGACACAATCTCTCTTAATGTGTTTTTTCTTTTGTTTTTTCATACTCATCTCCCTTGCCTCTACATTGCATTATGAGTTTTCTCAAACAACAGATCCAAGAACTATCAATTTCATTGAACCACTCTTCACTCATTAGTGTCATAATTAGGTATTGACTTCTGCAGGAGGCGAAAAGCTGATGATATGTGAGAAGACAGCTTACCAAACATTTGCTTAGCACACTCCTATCAGAGGAGCCTAATGAATTTAACATGAGGTACAGGAACAGCGGTCCTCGAGCTCCAAACCGAGTGTGGCTGCGAGGCATTGCTGGAGATTGCAGGAGTGTGGCCGGTGTGGTTCTGTGTTGTGTAAAGATGGGTTATGGTGGAAGGATGGTTTCAGAGGTTTTGAAAGGTTCCTGTGCCTGTAGTGGACAGATGTATGTGCATCTCAAAGCAGGTCATGTTGAGGAGTGTGAAAAGGAGGTGATACTCCTTTCACACTGTATATTCACACTAAATTATCCATCCATCCATCCATTCATCCATCATTGTCTTATTATTTATATCATTCTATCCATCCATCCATCCATCCATTCATCCATCATTGTCTTATTATTTATATCATTCTATCCATCCATCCATCCATCCATCCATCTGTCTGTCATTG